>NC_044503.1:2118707-2121207 GCF_902362185.1 Chanos chanos | reverse complement strand
CTCGACTCGAATTAAAGTTTAATTACCATGTGTGTCTGCTCTCACCTCAAAAACCAACTGTCAGTCAGTACCCCCCCAACCAGACGCCTAGCGGGCAAACAACCACAGACACAGAGAGAGTGAGAGAGAGACAGAAAGAGACAGAGAGAGAGAGAGAGAGAATCAGAGAGAGAGAGAGAGAGAGAGAAAGAGAGACAAAGAGAGAGGGACAGAGAGAGAGAGAGAGAAAGAGAGAGAGAAATAAAGAGAGTGAGAGAGAGAGAGAAACAGGGAGAGAGAGAGAGAAATAAAGAGAGTGAGAGAGAGAGAGAGAGAGAGAGAGAGAAGACTTTTTATATTTTTTCACAATACCTTCATGATCTCACTTCACACACACACTTAAAAAAAAATAAAACACTCAAATATAGAAAGGGTAAAAATAAAACAGAGAGAAGGAGGGAGAGAGAGAGAGAGAGAGAGGGGGCTAGCAATGTTCTAAAAACATTTCAGAATATATGCAGAGATTGGAGAAAAGCTCCCTTTCATCTCTCAGATCATTAAGACAAGGCAGAGTAGACAACTTTTAAACAAAACTCTCCGACTTTTTTTTCCAGGTTTAGAGAGAAGACAAGCAGTTTGGCTGAATGATAATAGCTAAGAGTTAAGCTGTATAACTGTTGTTATAAATACAGAGCTGTACTGGATAGGATTTGGATAGGACACCACGAGAGGGTCCATATGTCGGCTAAACCGGGGGGGGGGGGGGGGGGGGGGGGGGGGGATGTAATGTGTCAGTTGTGGTCGGACCTGAATGTAGAACATCATTTCAGTGCGCCGCATGGTTCTGAGTGCTCTCCTGCCACTGTCTGTGGCTCACAGCTCCCCTGGTAGTGGTGAGAGAGAGAGAGAGAGAGAGAGAGAGAGAGGGAGAGAGAGAGAGAGAGAGAGAGAGAGAGAGAGAGAGAGAAAGGAGGGACTATAAAGGGAGTCTGTGTTTGAGTCACGCCTGTCTCCCCCCCCCCCCCCCCCCCATAAAAACACACAGATGTGACAGCAGGCACACACAGAGGTGCATTGTGGTCCATAGAGTCTGCAGTGAACACCCCCCCCCCCCCCCCCAGCTCCCTGTCTGCTGTGGATTTTTCTGCACGTGCAGCGTTCCCAGCACGGGTCAGAGAATCAGACCTATGGAGAGCCCCCCCCCCCCCCCAGACCCCCAGCTTTGGGGGGGGGGCATCAGCGGGACTAGCCAGTGAGATCATACCTCTCTTCTCTTCGCCTCAAAATCTCAGGGAAAAACACATACACTTATACACACACACACACGCACACACACATACACATACACATTTACATACACACGCACATACACATACACACTCACACATACATACACACACAAACACACACACACACACACGCACACACACACACACACACCTCACACACACACACACACACACACACACATCCCCGTTGTTAACAGCTCGCTGTTACCCCGAAACTAAACACAGGAATGTTCACGTCTGATCTGCCTCCAACTTAAACACTCCACCTGAGGGTTGTTTTCTCTCTGTCTGCTCAAAGGGGGAAAAGGAAGAAAAAAAAACATGTTTCAACTTTTAAAGGGAAAAAAAATTCAACTTTTATCGCTTCTAACGGACAATAGATCACAGCATATCTGGATTTTTTGTAGTTAATTTGTTTGAGCAGGATGATGTCAAGGAAATAAACTGTGCTTTTAATTAACCTACTCAAGGTCATCTACTCTAAACCTGGACTTAGTGAAAACTTTCATAAACAGTTTTCCCTGTGTCTGAGTTTGGACAGAGAGTCCTCCCAAACGCCGTCTGGGTTTGAAAAGCTGTGACTCAAAACCAGAGTTTCAGAGGAAAACCAAGAGTCAGTTTTCTTCTCATCGCGCAAAACATTTTCTGAATGAGTATGAAACTCTCTCACAAAGCTCCTGATTTTCCCTCGCTTTCCACATGAGTGATTACAGCAGGACCACGCTTGGATAGAAACTGCCAAACAGCCAGCCCGATGAGTCAAAGCATTCAGGAATCAAGGAATCACATCACATCCTTCCATGTGGTCAGTGACTCACTCCTCAGTGCGCTAAAGGCAGGTGAATTCGGGCTGGCGGGGGGAGGGGGGGGGGTGTTTTTCCAAGAACTTGGGTTTATTTTTCGGTAATTTAAGGCCGTTTGGTGAATGGCTCCCGCTTGGCCAGTTCGCCGAGTCAGCAGACGGCAGGGCCTGGGCTCCGTCCTGTTCAGGCAGGCGTTCGGGGCAAAAGTTTGGGAACCAACGTGGTTTTCTGAAATGACACAGGCCTGGGTCACTGCTGTGCCCCATTTAAAAGTCCCAAAACTCAGGAGGGTCCACGCAGACTGACACATCTCCTCATTTCATCAGAATAAAAGTTTTTTGTTTTTTTTCAATACCTGCTAGAAGATCCACTCTCTGTAACACAATAATTATCAGATGGTTCACTCTAAATGTTCTGTGACAGGTTCAG
>NC_044503.1:2093707-2116207 GCF_902362185.1 Chanos chanos | reverse complement strand
GGGAGTTGGGCGGGGGGGGCTATGGAGTCACACGTACACGATTTTTGCTTTGTTTTTCCATGCCATCACCGACCAAAGCGTTCCGTTTATTCCCAGTGAAATTCACACTATCCTCATCCAACCTAACTCTGTGTATGTGTGGAGGTGGGGTGGCCCTCTCAGAGTCAGTGGCCTCTCAGAGGTTCAGGTCCCGTTCTTGTCCTGGTCTCTCTGATTCCATCAGAAAGAGTCTCTCCTTTAAATTTGGGAATATGCTGACGGATACAACAGATTGTTCTCCTCAGTGCTGCCGATGGAACTTTTAATGAGAGACTGTGGATTTCTTATTAGTTATCATCTCAGTTCTCTCTGCGTGTGCACAGTTAAGATGCAAGTTACTTATAATTGGAACCACGAGAGAGTTCAGGTGAGGCAGCCCTGCAAAAACTGGATTATAGGTTAAAGCCTAAGCGTAAGCAATTCTCTGTAAAAAAAAACATAAATGTCAGTATTTGACCTTTTAGTCATGGCATGGTTGTGCTTTGTTCAATTCCTCAGCAATTACGTCTGCAAGATCCCGCTGAAAATGATATAAAGTGAGAACTAGGAAATAAGAAATGGCGGACTCTAGAGGTCAGATGGAGGAATTGCAACCATGTCAAATATCGACGTTTTCGCTCAAAATCCCTAATAATGACATTTGCTCATCCGTCAGTGTTTCATCGGACCAAGCAGTTGGATCTGAAACAGATCCAACTGAAGAGTGACTGGCTGAGGCTGCTCTGCCCCAGTTTATAAACAGTTTGACCAAAACTCCTGTGAGTACTCAAAAGGCCCCTGATGTCAATGCAGGGCCCCTTCACATTTCTCCAGAGGCCTCTAAGCATATTCCATATACCATCCCAGAGCAACCTCTTCAGATTCAAAAACCTGTGTGTAATTCGTTCCGTCATAAGAGCGCCAACTAAATGGATAAAATAAGTCATGTGCTCAGAGTCTGTTCATAGGCGGAATAGTTGGTCTGATCCTCCTTTAGACTGTAGTGATCCAAAGAGTGTTTACAGGGGATTTTAGGCTACTACATAAAGTTTACGTGAAGGAGCTGTTAGCAGGATCGCGTCGCTGCAATGTTTTCAGTTGAAGAAGTCTCCTTAATAAAGCCCTCTGGCATGCAGGAGCAGTCCAGTTCTCTGGGGGAACTGGGGGCATTTGAGGCAGGGAAACGTTTTTCTTTTTTTCTTTTCGTTTCTTTACCCTGGAAGAGAGCGAGACGACAAAACGACATAGTGGTTGGAGAAGAAACCAAGACACAAAACTTTAAATAGATTCCAAACTTCAGCCAAGCTGAACTCAGCCATGATCCATAAAACGCACTGAGCTGGATCTGGACGGGGTGGGGGGGGGGGGGGGGGGGGGGCCTGGACAGGGTTAAAGTTGAGTGGTACTGTTTAATTCATCTCCCTCGAGTTGGAGTGTGTTCTGCGTTATCACTTAGTGTGTTTTCTCTCCGGGCTGAAGAATGTTATCTGTCAGGTTCGTGCAGCAGTCAGGCGCAGAGATCGCCTCAGCGAAACGTGAGCTCACATCTGCGCAGACCGTTATCTCAAACCGAGGGTAATTTCACAGGCTCCTGCAACACTTTTAATGCTTCACAACTGAGTTGTGGCGAGTAAGATAAAGAAAAGGGGAGACCCCTCCTAACGCGGCCCATGTGGAGGCTCGTAGGACGTAACAGCGTTAGTGGGACGCCAGTTATTGTCACACATGTACAGTAGGGAAGACACAAGCAGCTGGAGACATGTGTAAAAGAGACATGAAAAACAGATAAATTTACCATCGCCATAAAAATATCCAGGCTTTGCACAGCTGGAGCTGAGAGTGAAGAAGATGGTATGAGACAGAGAGATAGAGAGAGAGAGAGGCAGAGAGAGAGAGAGAGGGAGAGAGAGAGAGAGAGAGAGAGGGAGAGAGAGAGAGAGGCAGAGAGAGAGAGAGGGAGAGAGAGAGAGAGGGAGAGAGAGAGAGGAAGAAAAGACGTGACAGTCTAGCTTAGGTGTGCAGTAAATCTCTAGAGGTTGTAAAAGTTGAAGTCTGGTCAGATCAGGAAACATTAAAGCAATGTCAGGAACGCCAGAGCATCTCCCGTTTCCCGTTTCGCTTGGGGATGGGGGAACATGTCCCTCACGGAACGGATTTAGACTTTCCGCTTCCCGCGAAAATCAGCCGCAGTTTCGTCTGTGTATATTGCCTTTTTACTCTGGTCACGTTTGTGTTGGTGTGTTGGAGCTCTTGAGGCTCTATTCTTTTCAGAGCTGTTCTGACTGTTCCTTTACTGTTCCTTTAATCATGGAGCTTGACAGTGCCTTTCACTCCGGGTTTTGGCGTTCCAGATTAGCTAGCTTTTATTTCTCCGGCGGCCTGATTTCACATTTCGTGGAGTCTTTTCGTGCGGCGATAATCAATCACTTTTTGACAAATTAAAACCATTAACGAAAAAAAAAAGAAGGAGCCAGAGGCCTGAGCAGGGATCTGTGTGTCCCTGTGTTTGGTCACATGACGGTGACAGATTTGCTTTGGCGTCTCCTCGTCGTGAACGTGTTGTTCCTGTTTCTTTTTGGACCCTTTGGCTCATGTGTCGCAATTTGTTTTTCCTGTAAAAATAAATAAATAAATAAATAAATAAAGGCACAATGCCGACACTTCCAGAAATGAAATTTAAGAGCGACTGATCGGGAACAAACATGGGAGAGGGTAGGGCGGGAATAGTCGGCAAAAGGTTTTGATCTATCAGCAAACTTGGAACGGTAATCAGCAGAAAATTGCTTCCGAATGTGGTCCGCATGACTCGTACACCCTTCCATTCCCAACCCGTCTGGTCTGAGAGCGGACCGGTTCCTTCCATTCCCAACCCGTCTGGTCTGAGAGCGGACCGGTCCCGGGAATGCGGCCGACGTCAGTGTGTGGACGTCCGTCCGCCAGCGCGCACGCGGAGCGGCCACCCATCACCTCGTGTGTCGGAGGCGTTCGCTCTGTTTTAAGTGCAATTACGTCTGCCGCAACCCGAGTTCTGTCTGCTCCAGCCTTTAGTTTGGCCGTGTTGTGTGTATCCTTGGCCTTTGGCAGTGTACACACAGACAGTTCATTGCTGGACTTGGCTCCCGTTGGTACCCGCCTGAAGCTCGCTCAAGCGTTTGGCTGAAACGCTCTCTTAAACTCTGGATCCGAAGGATTCCTCGGCAGATCAAAGCGGGGTTCGGACAAACTGGAAGACGTCCTGAGAGCTGTCTCACTCCCAGACGTTTTTCTCTCACACTAATTCTGTCTGTCTGAACGGCCTCCGTGGTGGGAGGGCTTGCGTTCCAGTTGGCTTCGCTGCCAGATTAAGATTAAGATTAGATTAAACTCTTGCCTGTCCGTTTCTAACACGACGTTTAAGCGGAGGTTCTGCTTAACTGCGGCATGTTTACCTCTTTAAACAGAGACTCTGTGTTTTAATCTGTCTTTCTCTGGTCATTTTTCAATTCATTTTTCCTTATTATTTGAGAGCTCCAGACAGATAGTCAGACACAGATAATCACCTTGGTTGAGAATTGAATGGAAAAGTTGTGCCTCTGTTTACTTTGCTGAGTCATTGGCTTAGCTTTTCAGACAGGATGTTTACATTTGTTTTTTTTAGTGTAAATAGAGCCAAAGGAGAAGAAGCAGCACGTGATATGAAAACTGATTAATTGAGCTATGGCGTACCGATGGACTCCTCTGAGCTGGAGCTTGTCCCTCTCTGTTTCCTGCTAGGCTCAATTAATCGATCCCAGATGTGAATAGGATGCTCACAGTGGGTCGCCACAGCTTGGAGACGATTCACATTCCTGAACTCAAATTGTCTACAAAGAACCGACAGGTCAGGGGTACGAGACAGAAAGATAAAGAGAGGGGGAGAGAGAGAGAGAGAGAGAGAAAGAAGGAGAGAGAGTGAAAGAGACACAGAGCAGAGAGACAGAGAGAGAGAGACAGACAGATAGACAGACAGACAGAGATAGAGAGAGAGAGAGAGAGAGAGAGGGGGAGAGAGAGAGAGAGAGAGAGAGAGAGAGAGAAAGAAGGAGAGAGAGTGAAAGAGACACAGAGAAGAGAGACAGAGAGAGAGAGACAGACAGACAGACAGACAGACAGAGATAGAGAGAGAGAGAGAGAGAGAGAGGGGGGGGGGAGAGAGAGAGAGAAAGAAGGAGAGAGAGTGAAAGAGAGACAGAGAGAGAGAGAGAGACAGACAGATAGAGAGAGAGAGAGAGAGAGAGAGAGAGGGGGAGAGGGAGAGAGAGAAAGAGAGAGAGAGAGTGAAAGAGAGACAGAGCAGAGAGACAGAGAGAGAGAGACAGACAGACAGACAGAGGTAGAGAGAGAGAGAGAGAGGGGGGAGAGAGAGAGAGAGAGAGGGGGAGGGAGAGGGGAGGAGAAAGGGAGAGAACAGGAATGGGGGGACTGTCTTCAGATTTCCTCTCGTTTTCCCTTCACCACTTGACCTACTTTTCACGCGGGGCAGAGGCGCTGATTTCGCCTTCTTTTTGGACGAGGGAGCAGCGCAACCCATGCGTAGCATGCGGACAAACGCGTTGATCTCTCTCTCTGACCTGTCTGAAGAGAGTCTGATTCTTTGAAGAGTCACATTCTCTACAGCGCGCGCTTACTCGATCTGCTGTAGTTAGACTCGGTCCTGTTTTGAGCTGTTTTGGCGCCTGCTTTTGGACTTAATAAAGAGATGTCCACGCTGGTGCATGGTCGTTAAACGTTTGAGGTTGATTTGTAAGCGACTGACTGATTTCAGCGTGAGGTCTTTGTGTTGGATTTGCTAAAGGGCAGCTAATGACATCAAAACCCCTTTTCAGTGAGCACAGCACGGCTGCCCGCTACCGCGGTAACCAGTCCTCCGTCCATGCTTCAGAGTTCACCCCCTTTTGTTTCCCCACACAAAGTCACCGTGTGTCAAAACAGCCATGATACCTCCGTCCTGCCCCCCTATGTCTGCGCAGACTGGCTCCGCTCCAGTGGGATCATGGGAAAACTCCTCGTTCTGGATGCATCGGTCGAGATTTCACAGTCATTATATAGTTATCCTGTTAGTGTGTGTTTTCCCAGAAACCTAAGCAGTGGAATGTGCAGATACACAGAGAGCTGCAGTGTGTGCAGGACAGGGAGAATGCCACTGCCCCCCTCCCAAAACCAACCCCCCCCCCCTTAAACCCTACATCTGTCTATTCTCCAAACCTTCAACTATCACTGTATATGTGAATGTAATCCCCCGCACATCATGATACATCATAATATTTATCAACATGTGTGCCTGTTCCTGTGTCCTGCCCTACACTTCGCTGCTTGAAAATTAAAACCTGGCCTAGTATTCATGGAGAATGTTTGTCGGTTGAATGAAGATTTTCAGGCTGCGAATAAGAAGAAAGAATGTAAATCCATGTTGGTCGCCTGCTGCCTGGTTCTTTTGCCATTTATGTCTTCAGATTGATCCGCTGGAACGCCGGAGACACCAAGAACGTTGTACGAATGGTCCTAACGCTGCTCTAACCCTACCCTAACGCTCTCTCTCTCTCTCTCTCTCTCTCTCTCTCTCTCTCTTTCAGACTATCGGACAGGGCCATGTTTCACTCAGGTCAGTAATCAGATGTGCCAGGGACAGTTGAGTGGCATCGTTTGCACCAAGACCCTTTGCTGTGCCACCATCGGACGGGCATGGGGCCACCCGTGCGAGATGTGCCCCGCCCAGCCGCACCCATGCCGCCGAGGTTTCATCCCCAACATACGCACCGGAGCGTGCCAAGGTAAGACGACCTGGAAGAAGGCTCCGATAGCGCGGTTCGCGTTGGGAAGGTGATCAAAGCCAACAGCAGGGTGTGTGACCCAGATGTGACCTCTCTCTCTCTCTCTCTCTCTCTCTCTCTCGTGTCAGCGTTCCAGCTCTAGCTGCTGTCTGTACAAACAAAGGCCTCTCTTTGCTTTCCCTCTCATTGTCTGGCTCATGCGCTTACACAAAGGCACCTCAGTCATCCAACAGAGCAAGCAAAGAGCTTGTATCTGTATCAATACAGGACACACGCTCACTCACACGCGCACACACACACACACACACAGACACAGACACACACACACACACACACACACTCACATATACACATGCACACACGCACGCACGCACGCACACACACACACACACACATACGCACACTCACACATACACTCACACACACGCACACACACACGCGCGCGCACACACACATACACACACATACACGCACACTCACACATACACTCACACACACACACACACAGACACACACGCACGCACGCACAAACACACAGAGTTCGTAACCTCCCATAGGGAAACACAGAACGACTCTTCCATGATCATGTCCAAATTCCTGATATTTTCCCTGCTAACGGCATGTGTTGGAAGAGCCAGTGTTTAGATGACCTCCCTCAGGAAAGAGTGTTTGTCCTGCAGCTGAGGGAAGGTTTTTAGGTTTTGTAACTTTTGTCACATGACCCTACGGCAGTGGGAGTACCGTGGACACGTTTAACTCCGCCCCTCACAGCGTTTTGGTCCACTTTCTCACCATAACTGACACAGCACCAACAGTAAAAAGCCATAGAAAACACCCCCCCCCCCCCCCATTTCTTTAATATCCCTTTACTTTATAACCTTTAGATAAAACTGTAGCCTCTTTTTCTAATTTTGTAAGTTTTATGTTTAATATTACTCAATGTTTGTAATTTCTCTAATCAATGAATGATATCAAAAAGCCTCGACGGCATAGCTATAGCCTTTACACCCAAACTTTAACGGGTTAGGGTGCTAAAAACCAGCCGGATGATCTACGCTGGCAGTGATGAAATGCCTTGTATGTTGTGTGCTTTCAGTCAATATAGGAAATGTAATTAGTCTAATTACAAATAGAGGTGTCGGAGTCGGAGGTGAAAGTTTTGTGTTACCGACTCCACGGTCCTGATTGACAACCTACCAACCCCCCCTCCCTTGTGTGGGCTTTGATTTTCTCCCCCCATCCTCAGAGAATGCTCCCACGTCAGCAAACTGAATCCACATCTCTGCATGTCTGACTCCAATCACCTCAGTCAAATCATGAAGTCTGTTCAAGTTCTTCTCAATGACTGAAAAAAAAAAGTCAGACAGAGAGAATTCAGTCTGTCCTTTTTAACTGTAAAACTTTATATAGAAACTAAAGCTAGTGCTAAGTCTCACAGAAGACAGAAACCGTTGGTGAAAGTCTGGCTGGACGTTGAAGAAAGGAGAGGAACATGGAGCCAAAGCTATGATGATCGAGTTAGGAGATGCCAAGTCCACCACTGTGTGCTTTTTAATGAGAAAGCCTGTTTCTGCTCTGTGCTTAAGAGGAGAGAAAAGAGAGACTGAAAGAAAGAGAGAGAGAGAGAGAGAGAGAGAGAGAGAGAGAGAGAGAGAGAGAGAGAGAGAGAGAGAGAGAGTTTGATTGGAAACAGACCAAGGTTCATCTCAGCAAGGGACTGATGGTACACAATGGCCTTTACTGTCAAACTCTACAGGAGACAGAGAGAGAGGGAGAGAGGGAGAGAGAGAGAAAGAGGACAGATGAATAAGAGGGAAATGGGACAGCACCATGAAGTGGATCTGCTGCCAATAGCTGCCAGGTCAGATGCAGAGATGAGTAGTGCAGGGAGAGAGAATGTGAGATGGTGATGAGATGAGACACTCCAAAAGACCTTCACTTTACATCACACTGAGGTAGTACATTCACTCATCAGTCAGTAATACTCCTTAAGACTGAACATGGATCTTCTCTCATATGATAGCCATCAGAAGATGCCAGCGTTTAAACATCTGCAGAGTGCGCTGAACTTGACTTGACTAGGTGCCAACCCGATCTGCCTTAAGCAGTGCCTAAATCATCTCTTAATGAAAGCCACACATGTGCGCTGTGTTTGCATCCCGCCTGCGCTCACGGGCACAAGAACGCACGCAACCCGGAATTCCCGGAATTCCGTACAGCCACCCGGTCCAGACGGATCTTCCCAGCACCGTGAGCTGTGGGTCCGTCGGTGTCGGACCAGCCGGTTCCAGACAGAGGCTCTGGCCTGACCCTCTCTGGGTACACACAGTGTAAATATGTCTGTTAATACTGAATTCTATTCAGTTCAGTTTGTTCAGTTCAGTTTAGTTCAGTTCCAGTGGGCCTTAGTGGTCATAAGCATTTTCTTTAACAGTATAACCACAGTATAAAGTAGGGAACCAGCAGTAATGAGTGAAAATAGTTTATTATCAGTCCTGGTCCTGCCCTCGGTGTGATACCGCTCTCTGGAGATGTCTCATCTAACACTTCTGATTCAGCCCCTGTTCAGAGCAGTGATGTTAGGCAGGATTTGACCTCGTTTTATTATGAGGAACCCCCCCCCCCCTTTCTGAACAAAGGATAAATGCAAAAAAAAACCCTTTTTGAACAGGTTCCACAGGAGTGTGACGTCCCCTTGTTTAGGAGAAAAACAAAAGCCCTGTTTTTTTTGTTTTTTTGTTTTTTTTTCTAACGTCTGTTTATTGATATTCTACTTATCAAACAGACAGTAAGCACGATATACAAATTACATAAATGATATAAAATTATATAAAATATTACAACAACAGTGCAGAATTTGCATACACAGACACACATGACAACAGTAGGATACAGTATACAGTATAAATATCAGCACAAGCACAAAGCTGCTTTAGATGGTGATGACTGATATCATACATTAGGTATAACCCAGTTATAGTAACAAAGAATTAAGAAGATGTTCATTGCCTAGCCTCTGCATAATCAGTGAAGGGTTGCCAAGTCTTATGGAATTTCCCAGTGGAACCCCATAAAGAGAATCAGAGTTTTTCCGGTTCAAGGTGCTGCAGAACAACTTTGATCAACGGAGCGTAAGTGGGGGTCTGTGTCTGTCTCCAGCTCAGTAGAACTAATCCGCGTGCTAAAGGGGTTAGGAACCGTGCCACAGTGGGAGTGTGTTCTCTAAGGCAGCGGTTCTCAACCCTGCTCCTGGGGGAGCCCTGCCCTGCTCTACCTTACCTGACTGACCTCACCGGTGGCACTTTTGATTGGCTGAGCACACCTGGTTTAATCAAGAGCATGTTAATCACACTAATCAGGTGTGTTTGGAGCAAGGATAGATAGAAGGCATGCAGGACAGGGGTCCCCCAGGAGCAGGAGTTAGAACCACTGCTCTAAGGGGATTGTCCTCACCCATTGCCTGGAATCCCAAATCCAGCCAACACGGGTCAGGCTCTACCCCTGTTTGTTTTTTTTAAGTGGGAATTGCCATCAGACTCTGAGGCAGACCAGAGAAGTCCTGTTTTAGTTACAGTCCGTTCCTGCCGCTGTCTCTGCTCTGCCGCTGAAGATCTGTATGTCAGATTTAATCATGTGCTGGATGACTGTGAAGCCCCCTCTTTAAACAAACTGCGAGATTCAGTTCACAGTTCATCCACATAGCCGAGTGTTTAAACCTGTCCTGTATACATTTCTGTATAAGCTAACAGTCCTCTCTCTCTCTCTCTCTCTCTCTCTCCGTGCTGTAGATGTGGATGAGTGTCAGGCGGTGCCTGGACTC
Organism: Chanos chanos; assembly: GCF_902362185.1. Classification (NCBI taxonomy): domain Eukaryota; kingdom Metazoa; phylum Chordata; class Actinopteri; order Gonorynchiformes; family Chanidae; genus Chanos; species Chanos chanos. The sequence goes on along the minus strand of NC_044503.1, from coordinate 2,106,580 downwards.
TGTGCTGGGGGAAACTGCATTAACACTGTGGGCTCATATGAGTGTAAGTGCCCTGCAGGACACAGGCAGAGTGAGACCAACCAGAAATGTGAAGGTAAGTCGCTGAAGAACAGTCCGGAAACACCCAATGTTACACTCACTATATTAAATCAATGTTACACTCACTGTAACAGCTCAATGTTACACTCACTATATTAAATCAATGTTACACTTACTGTAACAGCTCAATGTTACACTTACTATATTAAATCAATGTTACACTCACTGTAACAGCTCAATGTTACATTCACTGTATTAACTCAATGTTACACTCACTGTAACAGCTCAATGTTACATTCACTGTATTAACTCAATATTACACTCACTGTATTAACTCAATGTTACACTCACTGTATTAATTCAGTGTTACACTCAGTCAGTGGAAAATATACTCTAGTAACTCAGTATGACACGTACTCACAAAAATGGAAAATTAATGTAAGATAACGTAAGATATTATTCTAATTCAGTCCTTGCTAATTCAGATAGAGTTATAGTAAATGTTAGGACAGGATTAGGTAATCCTATTCCAGTGGGGCAGTTTTCCTGAAGAACATTATCCAGATTTAATCTAACACATCTCATTTTTGTGTGTTCAGAAGCTCCTGAGAGCTGTGACTATCTGATTCAGGCACTTTTGAAATCTGTTTGGGCTGAAAGCCGACAGGACCGGCAGTGCAGGCTTTCTTTCTTTCCACTGTGCTGGAATTTGGGCCAATCTCTGCTGTGGGTCACATTGCTAACTGTTGATTGGCTGGTATTTAAACAATGCTGAATGAAAACAGGCCTATTGCAACGCTGGATCTGTGAGTCTTGGAGCTGAGCCTCCGCTGAAGGGGTTTTGGACCGCACTCAGAGAGAGAGAGAGAGAGAGAGAGAGAACTACCAAAAGGCAGATGTGCTGAGGGCTCAGGATGTGTGTGTGTGTGTGTGGGTGTGTGTGGGTGTATGTGTTAGAGACTCTGCGTGTGTGTGTGTGTGTGTGTGTGTGTGTGTGTGTGTGTGTGTGTGTGCATGAACATGCATGTCCGTGTGAGTATGTATGTGATTAGAGAACATAAAATTAATAGTAATGACTGTATGACTCATACAGAGGTCTGTTTTAAGACAAACGACCTCAGGGCTGAAAAACTCAACTTTGTTGTGTGAAGGCTGACTAGACAATTGCATCCCAGCCAAGACACTCATGGATAATGGCACTAATGACTTTATTACAGAGATTAGAAAGCCTATCAGGCCTTACATTACTCAGACAGTTAAAACCGTACGTATAAAATTACTCCCATCAAGCCAAACTGACCCAGAGTCAGCCGGGCAGACACTAGCCCTGGAATAGAATCTTCTGAGGACAGAACTGTCTGAGGTTCATTTGGAACTGGCTACGGCACTGTGGCAGGTGATGCTTCAGTTACTTCAAATGAAACTGAACATTCTATTCTGTTCATGTAAGGTTCCGCATCTTCCATTATGACATCACTGTCCTCTCCGCCCAGTACATGTCCCTGACCCAGAACCTGCTTCAGTCTTCAAGCCTTAGCCAATCACCACAAACACACACACACACACACAGACACACACACACACACACACACACACACACACCCTTAATTTGTTGCTGACCCATAATCCTCCTGGTTTGTTTGATGATGTCCTGTTGAGTGAGTCAGTTGTGGAGAAGAAGCAGACACTTTGTCCTTGTTCAGTAAACTATCAATCCAGAGATCCATTTCCCCAAGGTCAGTGAGGGAGAAAGACAGAGTGAGAGAGAGATACCTGCTGAATCCTGTAATCAGGGCATCTCACACACACACACACACACACACACACACACACACACACAGACAGCACACCACCTGTGAAGGGCTGTATTGTGTGTAAAGCAGGACTAAACAGGATTGTCTGGCTGTGTTTTTTTTTTTTTTTGAGGGGGTAAGAAGGTTTGGGCTTTGAAGCTTGGTGAGGTTAGCAGAACCCAGGTGGTGGAGGAGTTTCTCATTAAAAGTCAATGAGAGAGTGTGAAAGCTGTGGCCGTGAGCAACAGGCTGCAGTGTCTGCTCACTGTGACACTCTCAGACAGAGCAAGACAAAGGAGGAGGCATCTCTGTGTGTTAACGGCCTCTTAAAGGTCGCCAGAAGACTGCCGAAAAGTGTTTTGATCCAATCCGCAGCAGAAAAAATAAAGATTTGTTTGATTACAAATATTTAGAAGTCTGGAAGCTTTGTGTGGTGTGTTGGAGTCTGCGAGGTTCTCTGATAAATGTGATGCAGGGTGAGGGGTGAGATTTGTGTGTGAAAATGCTGAGGTAGAGAGGTTTGATTTCTCATCCCAACTCACATGGAAAAACGTTTAAAAAAACCCAACAACAACAACAAAAAAAACGTCTGAACAGCGCCGAGCATGTGACTCCAGTATTTCCATTATTCTTCATCTTTTCATTTTCAATTCATTTTCTTTTCAGCTCTCTCTCTCTCTCTCTCTATTTGTCTGTCTCTCTCTCCCTCTCTCTCTCTTACACACACACACACACACACATGCACACGCACAGCAGACCTGGTTCAAAAGTATTTGAAGTATGTGAAAAGCCAGGGCCCCTTCCTAATTCTCTGTAGTCTTCTCTTTCCTTCTGACCTTTTTAATTAAGAGGATGAATGGCAGTTTTCAGGAGGGATCTGTAAGTCATGCCTGTGACGTCCGTCCACTGTGGTGTACATACTCCCTCACTCTCACTCCTGGTAGAGTTTTAGTAACTTTAGTAGAAAAGGACACAAGGTAAAGGAGCTGTCTAAGAGTATTGGAACAAGACCTGGTCTTTCAAATACCTCTGCTGTTTACTTAACTTAGGTCTTACAAACACGCACACACACACACAGAGCTGAGTTCACAGTTTACCTGATGTCTGCCACTTGGATAAATGCAGACATGTTTTGTGTGTGTGTGTGTGTGTGTGTGTGTGTGTGTGTGTTTGAGAGAGTAAAGTGTGTTTGAACTGAGTGTGAATGCTGACATGGTTTTCGGACTGATTTTTATGAACTGATGAAAAATTGTTTAAAGACCACTGCTGGACAGTAGTCAGGGTGAGAGCCCTAACCTTTCAACTTACCACTGCACAGAGACACAGACACACAGACACACTCACACGCACACACAACACACACACACGCATACACACACACACACGCACACACCGCACACACCGCACACACCACACACACACACATGCATACACTCACACACACACACATGCCACATGCATACACTCACAGACTCCCAGACTGACTCCCTGTACATGTTTTATAAAATCCAGCCATAATTTTAGTAAGCACGTCTAATTACATATGTTTCAAAACGAGCGTGACGCACAATAAAACATTTGTCTTCGCCATCTGGTCCGTTCTGATGCACGGGCAGTTTTTAGTGTGTGCCTTGCCAAATCAGGGTGTTTTTTACAGCTCACGTTCACGGCTGGGGTAGTCAGCCCCTGTGATGAAGTGCTACCAAACCCAGAGCCAGGGGGGTGGGGACGGCTCTTTCCCCCTGCATCTGCTGCAGTCAGCGTCTCCATTTTTTTAACACCCCCTCCCCCCTCAGTCTGGCCACCACCCTTCTTTAAATAATGTGTATGGGAAAAATACGTCTGTTAGGCTTCTCCTTCCTCATCCTCTTCTTCTTCCTCTTTTCTAACTCCTGCTTCTTCCTGTTGTTTAGACAAGTAGGATGAGGAGGAACAGCCAGGTTCGATGATGTCAAATTCTTTTCTTTAACTCATCTTCTCTCTTACAACACACTGCACTATATCTCTTGTTCTGGCCAAACACTGTCCAGTAAGTAGAGTCAGTTAATCAGAGTCCTCGATCGGTTGGATTGATCGATGCTAAAGAGAGAATACAGCATCGGTGGGAGCTCCGTCTCATAGACTGTGGTCTTCCAACGACCTGATCTTTAATGTGATGTGGTCACTCCACTCTTCAGATGCTTCTACTGACATTTCCGTGTGTGTGTGTGTGTGTGTCTGTATCTGTGTGTGTGTGTGTTCCAGACATTGATGAATGCAGTACCATCCCTGGTGTGTGTGGTGGGGGTGAATGTACCAACACGGTGGGGAGCTACGTCTGCACCTGTCCAAGAGGTTTCATCGCCAGCACAGATGGTTCCAGATGTATCGGTAAGAACCACCCCCCCCCGACCAACACCTCAGCACACAAACACACCGCCCAACTCCAGTCAACACCAGGCTCCCAGGACACATCACATCTGGACCATGTTCCTCTCCACACGGTTCTCGGATCACATTCACTGAGGGAGAGAACTTTCAAAGAGTCCCAGGGAAGTACCCTCTACATTGGGATTCCATTGGTCCGGCTCTGTTTGTCGCTGAATGTTCTGTCGGTTCCCGTGTGAAGTTTCGTGACTTCGGGTGCTTCAGTTTTATACCCCAAAAGCAGAGGTCCTGGGGATTGTTGCTCTTAGCTTCTCGTTAGGAGGGGGTTTCAGCCCGAGACGTAGGCCGTTATTGACTTCTCTTCCTCACACGTTCACTAGGTCTCAGTGTCTCGGTAGAAAGAAAAAAAACTGACAGTTCTGTGTGTTGAAGCCACAAACGTGGAGAACAAACCGCCGTCCCGTCCTTTTGTCCCGTGACCCAAACCGGGTCCGCGGTTTGTGCGGTTATGGCGTGTGCAAGGCCAGGCACGTGTGCGTGCGACTTGGAAAGTGAATTCATCGTTCACGAGCAAAAACCGTTCCCATCTGCCATCAAACACTCCCAGGTGTCAAAGCACGAGTCTCCAAGGCTCTCTCACAGACAGCCGAAAAAACACTTCTCTCTCCTTTTCCCCCCTCAGAGTCCAAAAGGAAAATATCCCAAATATTCCGTTCAAGGACGACTCCCGGTGTAGTCGACAGCCAGGTTATTCCTTAGACTGAACAGTGGTGCACGTGGAAGTTGACTCAGTCGGATTCTTGTGTTTGGGTTCTGGCAGGCGTCTTTTCAGTTGGTGGAAAAACCTTTCGGACTGATTTATTTGTTTGTTTCCGTTTGTTTGGTGTGGGGATTAAGGAACATTGTGAGCAGTAGTGAAAAAGAAGAGAGAGAGAGAGAGACGTTTGTTTCATTGATGCCGTTCCAGCTCAGCGTTGCCAAATGCTTAGCGTCAAGGTAAACGCATCTGGCACTGGTTAGAGAACGCTCCAGAACAAAGCCAACATTGTCATGACGATGGAGGCGGGACAGCCAGAGAAACAGAGACAAGTCAGATCCATGTCTGACAGGAACGCCACCCAAACCAAGACCTCTGTGAACTGACATGTAGTGTGTGTGTGTGTGTGTGTGTGTGTGTGTGTGTGTGTGTGCGTGCGTGTGTGTGTGCGTATGTGTGTGTGCGTGGGTGCGTGTGTGTGTTTGTGTGTGTGTATGTGCGTGCGTGCGTGCATGTGTGTGTGTGTGTGTGTGTGTGTGTGTGTGTGAGAGAGAGAGAGAGAGAGGCTGAGAGAGACAGGCCAGAAGAAGGTCCAGACTTGCTTGAAATGATCTGAACTGATCTGAAAACTATCACTGGAGGAAAAGGAGAGTAACAACTTTCTCCTCGACCTCCCTCTCTCTTCTTTCTCCCCCCTGTTTAATCAGGAGACAGAGGTGACAGAGGGAGCGTTGGTGGATGGAGTGATTGGCACAGTCTGTGTGTGTGTCTGTGTCTGTGTCTGTGTGTGTGTCTGTGTCTGTGTCTGTGTCTGTGTGTGTGTGTGTGTGTGTGTGTGTGTGAGAGAGAGAGAGAGAGGCTGAGAGAGACAGGCCAGAAGAAGGTCCAGACTTGCTTGAAATGATCTGAACTGATCTGAAAACTATCACTGGAGGAAAAGGAGAGTAACAACTTTCTCCTCGACCTCCCTCTCTCTTCTTTCTCCCCCCTGTTTAATCAGGAGACAGAGGTGACAGAGGGAGAGTTGGTGGATGGAGTGTCTGTGTGTGTGTCTGTGTCTGTGTCTGTGTCTGTGTGTGTGTCTGTGTCTGTGTCTGTGTGTGTGTCTGTGTCTGTGTGTCTGTGTGTGTGTCTGTGTCTGTGTGTCTGTGTGTGTGTCTGTGTCTGTTCTGTTAACACCTACATCACAGCAGAAACATTCAGTGCTCATTCTGCCGGATCCATCTTTCCTGCCTCTCTCTCTCTCTCTCTCTCTCTCTCTCTCTCTCTCTCTCTCTCTCTCTCTCTCTCTCTGGGGGACAGTCTATTTTCTCTCTGACTCCCTCCATTCTTTCCCTTCTGTCCTCCTCCTCTTTTCTCTCTCTCTCCGCGCTTGTTTTCCTCAGTGATCAGTCATCTGTCTTGCGTGACCTCATGACCTGACACGTCTCCAGAAACTAATAAACGTCGGCGTAAGATATCAGTGAGAACGACACAGTGACCTTACGACCCCCATCCCTGTCATAGACTCCCAGACGTGGTCAGGTTCCCCGTGGCACACTGACACACTGTACACACTAATCTCTCTCTCTCTCTCTCTCTCTCTCTCTCTCTCTCTCTCTCTTTCTCTCTCTCTCTCTCTCTCTCTCTCTCTCTCTTTCTCTCTCTCTCTCTCTCTCTCTCTTTCTCTCTCTCTCTCTCTCTCTCTCTCTCTTTCTCTCTCTCTCTCGGGTCATGTAGAGTTTCCTGTCCTGTATTTTTCTGATTAAAAACTCCCTCCAGTGAAACACATTAACCATTCTCACATGCTAATGCATGTACATGCACGTGTGTGTGTGTGTGTGTGTGTGTGTGTTGTGTATTGCTGAAGATTTCCCTGTACAGAAATAAGTATTTTCATCCCTGTAAATATGTACGGCCATTTTTATGACCCTACTGATACAGGTCTAAATATCTATAGGGTATATAATGTCTATAGGGTATATAAGGTCCTGGTAATGGTCTGACAGACTCTGCTATAGGGTCGGTTACTGTTGCGTGTAGGAGTAGTCTGACTGAGGAGGAGAACACATCTGGGAGAATCAGCCGAAGAAGGAGTCAGTGATTTTACAGAAGAGAGAAGTCACGCTCCTGCAGGAGCCCACAGAAGGTCCAGATGCTTTTGGAGGCGCGAGCCCTCCGTGCGACTGTGACTTTTCCGGAGAGAGCGTTACAGCGTCCCGTCCTTCCTGGGCCGTTCTTAAAATCCTCCCCTGTCTGTCCGTGATCTGCCAAGAATCTCTCACATGATGAAAGCGTGTGTTTGTACACAAACATCTGGTCTCAATTTGAGTCACCATCCACCATCACGACAGCCCTCTGCAACCCTCTGCTCCATTATTCGGTTCCCATCCCTCGTTCCAACCCCCCCCGCTCCCCCACCTCCTCCTCCACCTCCTCTCCCCTACCCACGGGGGAGGCAGACTTGGGGAGGCCTTAACGGGGCAGTGGTGTTCTGCTCAGTGTGTGTAGTCCACACAAACACACACACACACATACATACACACACACACACACACACACACACACACACACACACACACACACTGCCATGTCCAGTGTAATTGGCCCAGATTGCTACTCATGATCTGATTAATCTCAAACTGTAGGTCCATTAACAGAGTTAATCTACTTCATCTAATGCCTGCCTCACACACACACACACACACACACACACATGCATTCACGCATACAAGCACACACACACAACCTTAGTCCTAAACATACTAAACTAGCACAAGCATGCACACATACAGGCATACAGGCATCGACACAAAAAACCCCAAATGATCCTTACTCCACCACTACTCACAGACGCACACAGTTTACAGACACTTCAGCTTAATACACCCAGAAACACACAACAAAACCCTTTTTACTGTGTCTCAAACACACAGAGACACACAACAAAACCTCTCTCTTCCTCTGCCTCTCACACATACATACACACACACACACAGACATACAGACACTACACACACACGCACACGCACACGCACACGCAATCACACGCACTCACATACACACACACAAAAACACACGCATGCACACACACATACACACGCACTCACTCACACACACACACACACACACACACACACACACACACACACACACACACACACACTGGCCTTGGCCAGGATAACTGTACAGTATGCCCCCCCCCATCTGTAGACTTGAGGTCTGTAGGATCCCAGGCATGTTTTTCATGGCCAAGTGGGGAGGGGGGGAGGGGGGGGGTCCTCTTAACCTTCCTAGCTCTCACCTCATAAATGAGTTTCCGCTCAGACCGGCACGTGAAACACACACACGCCCGGTTCTCTGAGTCATGGAGAACAGGGAAAAAAAACAGCCCCACAGCACAGGCAGGCTGGAGAGAGGTTCTCTGACTCACCGTTCTCATCGTCAGATTTAAAATAAGTAAATAAATAAAGCAATGAGTGAAGCTCTTATGAGTCTCTACAGTTAAAGCAGAACTGCTCTCAGAGCTGACAGCTGAGGCCGTCGTTTGTGTGAAACGCAGTAAAAACCCACAGAGAGAGAGTGACGCGACTTTCTCTCTCTGGGTCGTTAACAGTTAACTTTATCATTGTTTTCTCATCTGTCAAAAAATACATACAACTCACAGAATACACAGGGAATAGGACTGTCTAGAAGTACAGTTAAAGGGTTTTTTTTTTTCAGTCAGAACAGTGTGCAGGCGTACGTGAGACAGGAGTTTTTTTACATTAGTCTGTTTCCTAATGCACATTACCGTAAGAGTAAAGAAACATAAATAGATAATTAGACTCCTTAGCTCCATTTTCATATGATGAAAACGCTTTGTTTGGATGTGATGTTGATCATTGTGAGCGTTATCTGTTTGTTGTTATGCACTAGTCAGGAAACAATGAATAATTGTGCAGTATAGTCCCTAGCGAAATGCCACTGATCCGATAACACAGGGAATTACAAACACATGTTGGATTCATATAGCGATCAGTCTCTCTGCTAATAAACATTTGGACTCAGTTTTCTTCCGAAAAGAACCGAGCAGATGATAAGGAATTTTGCAATTAGAATGTGAAATTACAGTTTATTTGTTTTTTATGAAACACCGGTGTAAAAAATGAGTCACACCAGTAATCACGAAAAAAAAAAACCCTAATAATGCACTCTTTTTTTTTTTCTTCTTCTTTTGCCCTTTCTCATTTCTCTCTCTCTCTCTCTCTCTCTGTGTGTCTCAGACCAGCGCGTGGGCACGTGTTTCTCGGCGCTGGCGAACGGCCGCTGTGCAGGCGAGCTGACGGGACAGTACACTAAGATGCAGTGCTGCTGTGAGGCTGGACGCTGCTGGGCATCTGGATTCCTGCCAGAGATGTGTCCAGTCAGAGGGTCTGGTGAGTCACACACACTGAAACTCACACACACACGCATGCGCTCACAGACACACACACTCACACTAATACACAGATAAACACACGCACACACAGACACACACAGACACACACACACAAAGATACACGCATACACATATTAACACTCACGCACAGTAACACACACACACACACACACACACACACACACACACATGAGCTCACAGACACACACACTCACAGATGTGCACACACACACACACACACACACACACACACACACACACAAAGATACACGCATACACATTTTAACACACACGCACATACACACACACACACATAGACACACACATGTGACAAAGCCTTTCTCAAACAAGCCTCTGTGTAATGCATCCGACAGAGATGATCTGTGATCTCTGAGCAGTATGAGTTAGAGCCAGACCAGTGACCCTAACCCTAAATCAGATAGACTCTCCTCTCTCTGTCTGCTGCTTTCTCTCGCTCTCTGTCTGTGTCTCTCTCCATCTCTCCCCCTATCTCTCTCTCTCTCTTTGTCTGTCTCTCTCCCTCTCTGTCTCTCTGTCTTTCTCTCTGACACACACACACTCACTGACACACACGCACTGCAGGGCAGAGAGATTTACTTTTGTTAATATTGTTCTTTAATGAGATGGTGCAGTGGAGTTTAAATAAGGCTTTTTATTCCAGACGTAGATGACACGGTGCTGTGTTTAGACTGGGCTTATACAGGAGTTTGTAAACACAGCATAATTATTTCTCTTACTCATGGTATTTTCTGTTTGTTTTTAATTGTGTTAACTGCGTATTAATGGACAATGTGTAAACTTTAATTCATTTTTCTGTCACAGGATTAAAACAGAACTATGATTCAAGCCTCGGTCAGCCTTAGTCAGCTCATTAACACTTTGCGTGCGCGTGTCTGTCTGTCTGTCTTTATGTGTGTGTGTGTGTCTGTCTCTTTGTGTGTGTGTGTGTGTGTGTGTGTGTAGATGACTACAGGAGGTTGTGTATTGAGGGGGTCCCACATGGGGCAGGGCCAAACGGGGGTTACCCAGGAGGGGGTGGCAGTTACAGCTACGGGTACAAAATCAACCCCGGCGGACCCTCCCGAAACGGTGGGGGTGGATTTGGGAATGGCGGCGGTGGGTTTGGGAACGGGGGCGGAGCAGGTGGGATCGGCGGAAACGGTCTCAATATTGGTGAGTTAAAAACCATTTAATCCGTTTAACAGGTTTCAGAACATACCAGTGTAACCTCAGCTCAGTATGGTCAAAAACACCTCAGTAATCTATCTATCTATCTATCCGTCTATCCGTCTGTCTGTATGTCTGTCCTCTGTTTTCTGACTATATATCTATTGTCTGTCTGTCTGTCTGACTGACTATATATATATCTATTGTCTGTCTGTCTGTCCATCTGTGTATCTGTTTCTGTGTACAGTGTTATGGCATGTGTTCATTTGCAGGGGTTTAACGTTTGTTTTATCTATACAGCGACTCTAAACGAGACCATTGACGTGTGTAAACACTTCACTAACCTGTGTCTGAACGGACGCTGCATCCCGACGCCCACCAGCTACCGCTGCGAGTGTAACATGGGCTACCGGCAGGATGTCCGCGGAGAGTGCATCGGTAAACGCGCGAATACGGTCTCACAAGACAGACGTATATATAACGCACTATGAACACGCATGTAACACGCTAACGCTCACGTATAATGAAGAATTGTCATTTTAGGTTGTATGAATCTTATCCTGTTTTTGTCAAAAGTCTGACTTCACAATTTAAATAAGACTTCAAACCTAAGATAAATTAGGTTAACCTAAGTTAAATTGTGATACCTTAAAGTGCGCAGTAGTGGTTTTCCCCCTTAAAACATTCCTCGTTTTCAAACAAATACCTCTGACAATACTAATCAAGGGTTTGCTGGTTAGTTGAGGGTGTAATATGTTTTGTTGGAGTATAAACAATTCGAACATGTGAAATAGCTTTGGTGAGTTTGAGACGGTTTTGGAAAAGCACTGCTAGGCTCTACGACTATCTTCCCGTCTCTCTGACAAACTCTGCTGCCACCTGTAGGCCAGACTCGGAAATTGCAGCCTCCCTCTCTGGAAAGAAGTTCTTAGAGAGAAAAACATAAAGCTAGACACCTAACAGTGTTCCAATATTGTCAAATGATCATTAAAAAAAAAAAAAAAAAACGGGTTCTATTTTTAAGTTCTCAGCAGAAAGTTTGTGTAAAATCAATGTGCTGTTTATGTTTCTTCATCTTTTCTCTCTGCTCCTCTGCACTCAGACGTGGATGAGTGTGTCAGTAACCCATGTGTGAACGGAGACTGTATCAACATGCAAGGGTCATACCATTGCAAATGTCATGAGGGTTACCAGGGCACCCCCACCAAACAGGCCTGCATTGGTACGGACCCAAATGAATTAAGAATGAGTTAACCTGCTCGTTTTAAAATGTTGAGTCTAAATGATAAACCACAAAAATGTTATTTGTTTTAAATTGTAGATTGAATATACAGACTAAATCAGTCACTATTTGAAGCGAACATTTTGAATAGTGAATTCACATTATCAGAAATGTCATGAACTGTACTTGTCAGAAGAGAGCAGTTCTGATCCAGACACTACCTTGCTCTCTCTCTCTCTCTCTCTCTCTCTCTCTCTCTCTCTCTCTCTCTCTCTAACTGTCTATCTGTCTATTCCCCCCTCTCTCACTCTCTCTTGCTACCCATCTATCTATCCCCCTCTTTCTCTCTCTCTCTCTCTCCCTCTCTCTCTCTCTCTCTGTCTCTCCTCAGACATTGATGAGTGCATTGTTAATGGAGTCATGTGTAGAAACGGCAGATGTGTAAACACAGACGGAAGTTTTCAGTGCATCTGTAACGCTGGATTTGAGCTCACCCCAGACAGGAAAAACTGCATCGGTGAGTCCGTCTGTGCCGGCCTGTGTGTGTGTTAGTACGGACCAGGGCTGTGTGTTAGTACGGACCAGAGCTTACCGTCCTATCACACTGATTCTGTCCTAAGGACAAACAAAGCAGTTTCTGTTTCGTCTCATAACTGGCCATACTAGATAAACAGACAGAGTTTTAAAGTGCAGTTCCACATACGTCGGCTGAAGATGTAATGAGAAGTTATGGTGGAGCAGGCGGTGTTGACAGCTGTGGTGTACTAACATTTCATGTTGATTTTTGTTGACACAGAGGGAATATATTAAAGACCATAAATACATGGCTGTGATATGAAATACATGTGGAAAGTTTGAAACTCTTTGTCCTCTTCATATGGAACGTGTTTCAGACAGCATCAGCTGGGAATGATTCTCTCCCCCTCTCTCTCTCTCCCTCTCTCTCTTTCTCTCTCTCTTCTCCCACCCTCTCTTCCTCTTTTTCTCTCTGTCTCTGTTTCTGTGTCTCTCTCTCTCTATTTTCTCTCTCTCTCTCTCTCTTCCCCCCCCTCTCTCTCCCCCTCTCTCTCTCTCTCTCTCTCTCTCTTTTCTCTCTGTCTCTGTCTCT
>NC_044503.1:2083707-2088707 GCF_902362185.1 Chanos chanos | reverse complement strand
GGTGTTGTATAAACTTACAGATGTCTTCTTCATAAAACCTTTTGTGGCAGGAAATAGAGGGGGATTATTAATTGTCTTAAGAGGGCTGTGTGTAAGTGTTCAAACCCCGAATAATGTCCTTGCCCAAAGAACGATTTTCACATATTTCCCTGTGTGTGTGTGTGTGTGTGTGTGTGTCTATGTTAATGTGTGTGTGTGTGTGTGTGTGTGTGTTTATGTAGATGTGAATGAGTGTAAGGTCTTTAAGGGGCTCTGTGCTCACGGAACTTGCCGGAACACCATCGGCAGTTTTAAGTGTCGCTGTCACAGTGGATTTGCCCTCACCATGGAGGAGAGAAACTGCACAGGTGAGCACACACATACACGCAGAGAAAGAGAGAGAGAGATTCACAATTTATGAACATATACAGATCAAATATACTTACTGATGCATAAATGACACTTAAATGACTTAATGTCTCTGTGTTACTGGCCAAGAACTCTGTGAGAAAAAATCGACATGACTCTGAGAATATCACCATGGAACAGTGTCAAGTCTCTCTCTCTCTCTCTCTCTCTCTCTCTCTCTCTCTCTCTCTCTCTCTCTCTCTGTCCATCTCTCTCTGACAGACATTGATGAGTGTACCATCTCTCCGGACCTGTGTGGCCACGGCACGTGTGTGAACACACCGGGCAGCTTTGAATGCGAGTGTTTTGAGGGCTATGAGAGTGGATTCATGATGATGAAGAACTGCATGGGTGAGTTGCTGGCGGCAACAGCAGGATCTCCATAGCGATTCTTTACGTTACCTCACAGGTGCACTGAGGCAAGGCAAAAGCTCTGTGTATGTGTGAGTGTGTGTATGTGTGTGTGTGTGTGAGTGCGTGAGTGTGTGAGTGTGTTAATTTGTGTGTGTGTACGTGTTAGTTTGTGTGTATGTGTGAGTGTGTGTGTGTGTGAGTGTGTGTGTGTGCGCGCGCGTGTGTGTGTGTGTGTGCATGTGTGTGTGTGTGTGAGTGTGCGTTAGTTTGTGTGTTCGTTTGTGTGTGTGTGTACGTGTTAGTTTGTGTGTGTGCATGTGTGTACGTGTGTTTGTGTGTGTGTGTGTGTGTGTGTGTGTACCTCCGTGTGTGTCGACCGCTGAAGTTTAAGGCAGCGTTGCCAGTTGTCAGTTTGTGAGCGGACTCCCATTTCTCACGACCGTCTTGTCGATTTCTCGTACGTGTCTCACAGACATTGATGAATGCGAGCGGAACCCCCTGCTGTGCCGTGGAGGTTCCTGTCTGAACACTGACGGCAGCTATGAGTGTACCTGCCCCCCCGGACACACTCTCAACACGGAGGGGTCCTTCTGTGAAGGTAAACCTGCAGATCCACTCACTGCGCTGGATTAGAGTTGGTTTAATGTTTGAATAATGTTGTTTAGGATGAGATTGGAGTTAGAGCTGGGATTAGTAGTAGGTTTAACTTTTAGATTAAGACCAGTTAGTTCTAGAATTTAGATTTAGGAGTAGATTTAGAGTTCATTTTGGATTAGGAGGTACAAATTAAGGATTAGGATTAGGCATAGAGGCTGGAGCAGTTGTAATGTCGGTGAGAACAGTTATATGGTATAATGAGAGAGTGACAGTGTTGAGTATTGAATAGAAAAAGCACAGTTGCCTGAAATTGTTTATTAAGAAACCAACACTCTACTGTGTAAGGGTTAATGACCCTACTGTGTAAGAGTGAAGAACCAGCTCTGAGCATAACTGGACTAACTGTAACCCTAAGTCTCTCTCTCTCTCTCTCTCTCTCTCTCTCTCTCTCTGTGTGTGTGTCTGTAGACGTGGATGAATGCTCTCTCAGCGATAACTTGTGTCTGAACGGTCAGTGTGTGAACATGGTGGGATCATACCAGTGCTCCTGTAACACGGGATACCAGGTCACGCACGACCGACAGAGCTGCGTTGGTGAGTGACCGCATTACCACGGCAACCGGTCAAAAAGACTCAGCACACTACGTGGAAGCACTGTACATTTAAATATCCCGCTGAGAATTTACTCTCTCACTGTGTTTATCTAACTGTGGTTTTTTTTTTCCTCTCGTTCTCCTGTCTTTATATCTCTCTCTACCTCTCTGTCTCATTCCGTCTGTCTGTCTCTCTGTCTGTCTCTCTCTCTCTGTCTCTGTCTCTTTCCCTGCGGTCAGATGTTGATGAGTGTACCATCATGAACGGAGGCTGCGACACACACTGCACTAACTCTGAGGGCAGCTATGAGTGCAGCTGTAGTGAGGGGTATGCCCTGATGCCTGATCAAAGAACCTGCACAGGTAACCACACACACACACACACACGCACGCACACACACAAATACATATATTTTTGCCAGCAAAGTTTGTGACACTCTGTCTCTCTCTCTCTGTGTCTCCGTCTCTCTCTGTGCTGTGGCAGATATTGACGAGTGTGAGGACACTCCAGACATCTGTGACGGGGGACAGTGCACTAACATCCCTGGAGAGTATCGCTGTCTCTGCTTCGACGGATTCATGGCCTCGATGGACATGCGTACCTGCATCGGTGAGAGTTCAGTCTGTCACTCAGCCGTCGCCTTGACGACCGCTGCTCCCTCCACAGCACTCACCTGTCTGCTGTGTCTGTGTGTGTGTGTGTGTGTGTCCCCACAGATGTAAACGAGTGTGACCTGAACCCAAACATCTGTCTCCATGGAGACTGTGAGAACACAAAAGGCTCCTTCATCTGCCACTGCCAACTGGGCTACTTCGTCAAAAAGGGTTCCACAGGCTGCACGGGTACGTGTGTGTGTGTGTGTGTGTCAGAGAGAGAAACGGACAGAAAGAAAGAAAGAAAGAAAGAAAGAAAGAGAGACACACACATCTGTTGTTGAGTGATGAGCATGTGCTGTGTTCTCCTGTATGGACAGCTGGGAGGTTTTTTGTTCTAGTCATTGATCTAGACACTGATCATCATCAGATGCTCTGACTGTCAGTTACAGGAGAGAGAAGCTTTACTCTGATTAAAAGGTACTAGAGATAAAATGCGATTTCTGTAAAATTCAGAACATGAATCAGAACATGATTTAAATAATCTATCACAAGTTGGTTTCATATTTATTTATTTGTTTTTTTATTAATCTGATTTTAAAGTAATTATACAAATATGTTTTATTTTACTTTTTTTTTTAAATACATGTTTTGAAGAAGTGTCATGTATGGGTATTTGTCCATGTGTAGATAGGGATGTGTGTGATGGTGTGTGCTGGGTCTAATGAATAGACGGTGTTGTGTTTTTATAGATATCGATGAGTGTGAGGTGGGTGCTCATAACTGCGACATGCATGCGGCCTGCATCAACGTGCCCGGCAGTTTTAAGTGTCGCTGCAGTGACGGCTGGGTGGGAGACGGCATTAAGTGCATCGGTGAGTGAGACAGCGCGTCTCAGAGAGAGACAGACAGAGCAAGTCATCTGTATGACACTGCCACATCCAGGCTTGTCATGAATGCATGACTGCGTGTGTGTGCGTGTGTGTATGTCATATTTTATAATTTGTGTGCGTGTGTGTGTGTGTGTCTGTGTCTGTGTGTGTGTGTGTGCGTGTGTGTGTGTGTATCCTCAGATCTGGACGAGTGTGCTACAGAGGAGCATAACTGTAACCCTAACGCAGACTGTGTGAACACGCCGGGGTCGTACCGCTGTGCCTGTAGAGAGGGTTTCAACGGAGACGGATTCTCCTGCTCTGGTCAGAGACGCTCACAATCACTTCAGTCTCTATAACAGCATCACTGCTACAATGTTACTGTTACTACGTCACTGCTACAACATCACTGCTACAACATCACTGCTACAATGTTACTGTTACAACATCACTCCTACAACATCACTGCTACAACATCACTGCTACAATGTTACTGTTACAACATCACTGCTACAACATCACTGCTACAACATCACTGCTACAACATCACTGCTACAACATCACTGCTACAATGTTACTGTTACAACATCACTCCTACAACATCACTGCTACAACATCACTGCTACAATGTTACTGTTACAACATCACTGCTACAGCATCACTGCTGCAACATCACTGCTACAACATCACTGCTACAATGTTACTGTTACAACATCACTGCTACAACATCACTGCTACAATGTTACTGTTACAACATCACTGCTACAACATCACTGCTACAATGTTACTGTTACAACATCACTGCTACAACATCACTGCTACAACATCACTGCTACAACATCACTGCTACAATGTTACTGTTACAACATCACTCCTACAACATCACTGCTACAACATCACTGCTACAATGTTACTGTTACAACATCACTGCTACAGCATCACTGCTACAATGTTACTGTTACAACATCACTGCTACAACATCACTGCTACAATGTTACTGTTACAACATCACTGCTACAACATCACTGCTACAATATCACTGCTACAATATTACTGCTACAATGTTACTGTTACAACATCACTGCTACAGCATCACTGCTACAACATCACTGCTACAGCGTTATTCCTACAATGTTACTGTTACTACGTTACTGTTACAGAATTACTCCCATAATGTAAATAGTACAACAGTACTGCTAAAGTGTGAGTGCTACAATGTTACTGCTACCATATTATTGCTACAGTATTATTCCAACAATGTGAGTGCTACAATGCTACTGCTACCATATTATTGCTACAGTGTTATTCCAACAGTGTGAGTGCTACAATATTACCGCTGCAGTGCTACTTCTACAATATTACAGATACAGCCTTACTCCTAAAACCACTATTACTGCTACTACCAATGAAACACTGGGCCATTGTCTACAGTACCTATTACAAACACACACACATATATATAATCTGGAAATAATAATAATGATCATGACAGTAGAGGGCACCAGATGAGAAGGAGAACACAGACAGTTGGACTTTGACGTTTACCCATCAGCAGTGAAAAACCTTTTGTTTTCACTGTTGCTCTGTTCATTTGAATCTCCCT
>NC_044503.1:2068707-2071207 GCF_902362185.1 Chanos chanos | reverse complement strand
TCTCCTCCCCTCCCCTCCTCCCCTCCTCCCCTCTCCTCTCCTCCCCTCTCCTTTCCTCTCCTCTCCCTTCCTCTCCTCCCCCTCTCCTCTCCCTTCCTCTCCTCTCCTCTCCCTTCCTCTCCTCTCCTCTCCTCTCCTCTCCTCTCCTGTCCTCTCCTCCTGGTGTCGTGTAGATAACAGGAAGGACCTGTGTTACATGGAGGTGCTACAGACCATGTGTCAGAAATCCTCCACCAACCGAAACCAGGTCACCATGTCGGAGTGCTGCTGTAGCGGGGGGCGTGGCTGGGGCAAACAGTGTGACCTCTGCCCCCTGCCTGGCACCGTGCACTACAAAAAAATGTGCCCTATGGGACCAGGGTTCACCACAGACGGGCAGGGTGAGTGGGCACAGCGTGTCATCCATCACTTCAGCACAGGATTTATCCTGTCAGGTGTTTTTCCTCTGTTTTGGCTGTTTCGTAGGCACAGTGCATGAATTATAAAGGGCCATGCAGACGGCAGCATTTAAAGATGCCCCTCTGGGATGTGTACAGAGAAGAAGAGACTCTTCTTCTGACTGGCGTAATGAATCCTGAAGCAGAGGAATGTGCTGAGAAATTTCTAGAAAGATCTAGAACAGCTTTACTCTAGGTTTTATTTTAGGCTACGTCCACGCTAAGCCGGGTAAATCTGAAAACGCATAATTATATCTCCGTTTAGCCCTTTCGTCCTCACTAAAACGGCGTTTTCCGCCACCGAGAACAATGCTTTTCGAAAATGCTCTTTGAGGTGCATAAACTTCAAAACGTCAGGTTCGCATTGTAACGTGGACAGGGAAAACGGAGAACCTCGGAAACGATGATGTACATTCGATGACGTGTAGTCAATGCTGCTCCGTAAACGTTTTAGCGTTTTGGTGTGGACGTAGAACATTTGAAAAACGGTACGAAAACGATAGTGTGGACGGAGAGCGTTCTTGCGTAAAATCTACGTTTTCAGATTTACCTGGCTTAGTGTGGACATAGCCTAAGAACCAAGATCCTCTGTGGTGTCTGAACTGTGATTTGTGTTCCACACATGAGCCTTTATATGGAGTATGCAGTGGAATTTCACTGTAATGTAATTGGAATGCAATTGGAATGTAATTGGAATGTAATTCCTTTCAGACATAAACGAGTGCCAGGTGATGCGGAACCTCTGTAATAACGGCCAGTGCGTCAACACCATCGGCTCTTTCCGCTGCCACTGTAACGTCGGCTACTCCTCGGACTTCTCCGGAACCTCCTGTGTCGGTATGTGACCCCGGTCTGGTCCACCATAATGAGTCATCATCATCGTCATTATCATTATCATTATCATCATCCTCATCATCATCGTCATAGTCATCACCATCATCATAATCATCAGTGACACAATAATAACCATTTCAGTCTTAATCATTATCAAACATTTGATGTATCAGTCCCTCTCTGAGCATCAAAGTTCATATATAGTCAATTGCACAAACACAGAACCGGCCCAGAAAAAGACCATTAAGAATAGGATAATGTAATTCTTCATTAGTCTGCGGGACAGGTATTATAGACAGTACATGTTGACTCTTCAGCATGGAGACATCTGCCTTAACCTCTCACTGATCTCAGTTGTCTCCTCTCTCCGTTTTTTGTTGTTTTTTTTTTTTCTTCTCAGATACGGACGAGTGTTCCCAGTCTCCCAAGCCCTGTAACTTCCTGTGCAAGAACACAGAGGGCAGTTACCTGTGCTCCTGTCCCCGAGGGTACACCCTCCAGCCGGACGGCAAGACCTGCAAAGGTGAGTTCTCACGCATGCCCCTGCAGGACTGCTGAAGATTCTGTTATGGTGTCTGTCTTTTCAAACCTCATCCCAGAAGTGCAGTCACATGTACCACGGTTACCAGTACCAACGCTTGCACAGTTGGTTCTGCGACTCAGTGTTGGTCAGGCAGACTGGGTAGACTGGTCGGTGCTAACCCTGTCCTGAGAAAGACGCTAACTGACGTTAATGCCTGTTTTAACCCAGACTTGGATGAATGCTCCACCAAACAGCACAACTGCCAGTTCCTGTGTGTCAACACCATCGGTGGCTTCACCTGCAAGTGTCCGCCTGGCTTCACCCAGCACCAGACGGCGTGTATCGGTGGGTACAGACAGACAGCACCACCCCTCTGTAAAAACGCAAGCTTCACACTCTAAGCTTTAAGGCGGATCAATCTGGACCTGCCTGGACATGTCAGTCTAGCTACATTATAGCTACGTTATAACATTATAGCAATGTTACACGCGTCCGGATTCTCATGCGCTGTGATAAATCACACGGTTTATATTACATTTTAATCCGTTGTGGACGAGCGCTGGAAATTCCGAAACGTGAAACGTACATCCAACATCAGCTCTGAATGGTGTAGAATTGAACCACAGGGTGCATGAAGACCATATCGTTTTTGTCTTACTGTTATTAAGTATAAGTGCGTGAACCAACTGCGCTACATGTTTTTAGA
>NC_044503.1:2058707-2063707 GCF_902362185.1 Chanos chanos | reverse complement strand
GACTTCTCTGACACTTTTTTGAGCCATAGGAAAACTAAAGCAAGGGCCAAACCAAACTTTTTTTTTTTTTTTTTTTAATGTAACACTATTACTTAATTTCAAAATTATTCTTTTTATACTGGTTAAGAAAAAAAAATATACAAAAATGAGCATTTCTGATTGGACAGGACATATGCATATCTGTAGAAAAAAAAATGTCTGTATTTCACATTATTTTGTAAACTTCATTCAGAAACACAGAAGGCAATAAACAATGTGGATTGTAATTTTTAAAAGATTTGTCTTGAGTTTTTCATTATTCTCTCACAGTAAAGGCTCCCTGAATTGAGGCACATTATGTGCAGTGCTGAAATGGGTGTATTGATTTTCTGTGGAGAAATGCAGTTACGTTAGGTCATTGCTTTAGCTGAACAAAAAAAAAAAACGCAGACGCTCACACAGTGAATAAACCCTGTATTTATTTCACAGAGTAGCCCCAGCATAGCAAAAAAAACAAAACAAATCAAAACAACAGAGTTCAGAAAAATATCCAATTTACTTACAAATCTCAAAAACACACAAATCCACAGGGGGAATGTTGCCCCTCCCTGTCTCCGCCTCCAAAACTTTCCACCAATCGAAGTTACGGAGTAACGGAACCTAGAGCCATCGATCAGATTCGACACGCGCTTAGCAAAAAACGGCAGGCTCCAAACCTGAGCCTGGATAGAAAAAGAAAGCACTTCTGAAAGGTCTGAAAGTGGCAGAGGTTCACACACGCTGTCTCCACACCTGGCCAGAGCTAACAGGGCTGTCACAGAACACTGGATTACTGTAGAGGAATATACCGTAGAGTAGTATGGCTTTTCAGTTACAGCTTTCGGTTATAGTTTTCAGTTTTCAGTTACAGGAGACACATGACCCACAGAACAAGATAAATGCCAAGTGTAGTCTGGGAGAGAGGACAAAAAAACAAACAAACAAACAAAAACAACAAAAACATCCAAACAAAAATACACGTTTACAGAGTCTTAAAGGGAGAGCTTTTGTCGTATATGCCGCAGTGAAAACATGAGACCAGTCTCACTCTCAGAGACAGAGGGAGAGAGATAGAGAGAGAGACAAAGATGAAGATGAGGATGAGGAGCAGGTCCAAGGCCACAAATCTCCAGGGTCTCTATCTGTCGCTGCACAAAAAGAGTTTCCAGTGGGGTTTTTTTTAGCACGAGTTTATTATTTATGTTGTTCAACCTTTCAATAAAATTGAGGAGAAAAAAAATTAAATCAACCTGTCTCAGAAGCCACATCTCACAGCAGAGGAAGCCAGGGGACTTGCAGAATTTTATCCGAATTTTATCCGGATGTAATGATGGCATCAAACGATTATTGACATTGATTGGTTTAATAAGAGCAGCAGAACACCACAACCAGACGTCTCTCCGGTACAGAATGAGACGGCTGTTTTGCGGTTAGTCATTGCAGAATGTTCCGGAACTACGACACAGCTGCCGCTGATGCCGTGAGGGGGAATCTGAAAGACTGTTCAGTTTCTGTTGCTTATATTTCCTCACCTAATGCCGTTTGGGTTTTCAGGACCCCTCACCCCAAAACACCTCACATACTGGGTTTGTTCTTTACGTTTTATCGTATCGATACGGCCAGTGTTGTTTCGTTCAAGTTTAATGAGTATGTAGAAGGGACTGGAAGGGACTCTAAGATCTGAATGAAGTTTAAAATCCTGAGGACGACAGTGGGAGCTCTCTCTGCGTGCCGGAGACCCTGTGAGTTTGGGAAAAGATCCAGACACAGAGTGGCTTAAAGGGCATTAGCCACCGCCTGGAGTTAAGGCAGAAGGATTCTGGGGACGCTTCTCAAATACCTCCGTCCTCCTCCATCATCCACGCCATTTACGCCCAGCGTTTCTCAAACTCTGAGCCGCGGACCGACGCCAGTGCACGACCAGGAAACCGACCTGCCGCTGCGCCAGTCAAATTATGCAAATTATGCTCGGAGCTTCTGTCACCTGCCAGGTGAAAATAGTAACATTGTATTCAAGGTTCTGGAATGTTAAGCAAGTTCTTGCGGGTGGGAACGCTTAACATTCTACAATCTTCAATAATATGTTACAATATTCAAAGCAAGAAGTTCAGTCAAGGGGATGGGGACCTGGCAGTTTCCTCAGCGTAGGTCCGCGGCCCATAGTTTGAGAAACGCTGGCTTACACCAGCGCGTAGTCAAACTGTCCCCTCTCCAGCCCCTCCTTGTGGTCGGTCCATGAAGACGCAGGCATCCGGCTGTAAGGGTCCAGAAGGATCCGGAAGCAACGAACCAGCAGGAACACCAGGAACAGCATTAGGAGTCCCACGAAGGCGAACGCGGTCTTCTGCTCGGCGTCGCCGACCAGCGGCGGACTGGAGGGGGCGCCAGAGAGCGAGGGGCCCGGGGAGAGCAGCTCGTAGTCCAGCGTGGGGACATCACTCATCCTCCAAGAGGCCCAACGGCAGAACTTACAGACGGTCTGGGCGGTGGGGCGGACCAGCAAGTCAGCCAGATTGGGATACAAAGGCGAAAAACAGGGTCAAAGACGGCCCCCAGGGTCCGGTCTTCAACACCTCTGACAGCGTGACAGACACACACCTGCACACTGGCTGACAGATATGGAGCAGCCTCTGTCTCCAGGTTGGATGTGGAACCACCAGAGGCAGGAGGGGGAGGCGAGGGGGGGAATCGCAGGTCAGCTCTGATTTCTGTCACTCCTG
Organism: Chanos chanos; assembly: GCF_902362185.1. NCBI lineage: Eukaryota > Metazoa > Chordata > Actinopteri > Gonorynchiformes > Chanidae > Chanos > Chanos chanos. The sequence continues at coordinate 2,060,969 of NC_044503.1, read as the reverse complement.
ATTGGGGGCGCGGCGGGAGAGGATCTGGGACGCGCCCCGCCCGACGAGCTGCCAAAACGAATAAATACACCAATCACGCGACTGTGGGGAGTCCGGATCTCCTGGCGGCTGGAGGCTGCGAGGGGGGGGGGGGGGGGGGGGGGGGGGCTAATTGGCAGCAGAAGGAGCTTGTGGTTTACAGGTGTTGTCTGTGAGGGACATTGATTTGTGTCCCCAGAGAGAGAAAAAAAAACGCTCGGCGTATGGAGACTGACAATACACACTCTCTATTTCCAGAACGTGCTGAGGGGGGCAAGAAGTGTGTGTGTGTGTGTGTGTGTGTGTTAACAGGAGGAGCCAGGCAGGCTAATCAGATCAGCTGTGCAGTGGAACAGTGTGTGCTGGGTAGAAAGGGTAACAGGCTGTCTAGACCCTCACTGATAAATAAGCTGTTTGCTAAGAGAGAGGAGCAAGAGGAGTGGAGACAAGGAGGAGGAGGAGGCGGTGGGTGATTTGCAATCTTCTGCCTGGGTTGTGGATTCACATCGAGAGGCAACGATCCCACTTTTGACCCGTGTGTGTGTGTGTTGACAGGTAAAAGAGGAGGTGTGTGATTAGTGATCTGGTGATTAGTGTTGACAGGTAAAGGAGGTGGTGTGTGATTAGTGATCTGGTGATTAGTGTTGACAGGTGAAAGAGGAGGTGTGTGATCAGTGATCTGGTGATTAGTGTTGACAGGTGAAAGAGGAGGTGTGTGATTAGTGATCTGGTGATTAGTGTTGACAGGTGAAGGAGGAGGTGTGTGATTAGTGATCTGGTGATTAGTGTTGACAGGTGAAAGAGGAGGTGTGTGATTAGTGATCTGGTGATTAGTGTTGACAGGTAAAGGAGGTGGTGTGTGATTACTGATCTGGTGATTAGTGTTGACAGGTAAAAGAGGAGGCGTGTGATTAGTGATCTGGTGATTAGTGTTGACAGGTAAAGGAGGAGGTCACTGCTGAGTTTGACTGAGTCCATACAGGGGCGATCGTGAGGAAGAAGTTTCGTTGTCTGGGACCAAAAAGAGGCACGTGTGGTTAGTGTGTCATACGGCAGTAAGAGAGAGAGAGACAGAGACAGACAGAGAGAGAGAGAGAGAGAGAGAGAGAGAGAGAGAGAGATGGGGAGAGGGCTCTGAGGAGTCTTTAGCACGGGTTGAGTGATGAAGAACCAGAAATAAGGATGAAACGTCTTCTGTTCTTCCTCTCTCTCTTCTCCCGTTCTGTGTCTTCTTGTCACACACAAACCTGCAAACACACACACACACACACTGATAAACACACACCAACTCAATTCAGTTCTACTTGCATAAATAACAACAGTCATAAGGACGCTTCGTAGAGTAAAAATCAGCACAACCCAAGAACCAAGATCTATTTGTGTGAAGTGACCTTTAAAAAAACAGAAGTGCAGGTGCATTCAAGACACTTAATCACAGGATCTCTAATGCAACGGTCAGTGATATCTGAAAATGACTGTCAAAGCCACACCCCTCACGGCACTGACCACACCCACTTCATTCCTTACCCCGCCCGTCTTAAGCTCTGTTCACAGAGAAGGCTTTACTCGCAGAGAAGAAGAAAAAAATGACTGAACTATAACAGATCTTCCTGTGGGAGCTAAAAATAGCATTTTTAAAATATAAACAAAACAAATACCCACACACACAGAGAGAGAGAGAGAGAGAGACAGAGACAGAGATTTTCCTTTCATTTTTGGCAGAAATACAGTTTTTGGGAAGATGATTACTGGCAGCGTTAGAGAGAGAGAGAAAAAACAAAACGTCTCACGCAGGGGGATATTGTAAATGCCAGGTCCATCCATCAGTACTCAGTTTCAGAGTATCATTCCCTCACCAGGCGCAGAAAACTGATCCGTAATCAACTGGCTCCTTATGAATAATGCAAATTATGTGCTCATTCTGGAACACAGCTGATCTGAGATCAGTAGTAAAACATGACACCAGTCCATTATCAAAAACTTACCAAACAATGGAGAACAGGATTAAGAAAGAAAAAAAAAGAACCAGGCAGACGTAGATCAGGCGGAGCGGGTGGGGGGGGGGGGGGAGAGATGGATGGACAGAACCCAATGACAGGTATTGAATAGAAACATCTCCGAAGATGGATGAGGGTTTGCCATGGGCATCGAAGTGGCACGGCTGAGTTCATACCAGCCTCGGGTGGCATGGGCGCACACACAGACACACACACACACACACACACACAGGCACACATGCACACA
>NC_044503.1:2038707-2051207 GCF_902362185.1 Chanos chanos | reverse complement strand
CTCAAGAATTAAATACCAATGGACAAACTCAGGGGTTGAGTACCATTGGAGAAACTTCTGGGGTTAAGTGTTTCACTCAAGGTCATGCCAGCAGTAGCCAAAGGACAGACAAACACGTTAGCCCCCCCCCACACACACACAAGCCTGGGAATCAAACCAACAACCCTCCTGCTTCTTACTGAGGAAACCTTTCCCCACTGTGCTAAGGCCATGGATTGACAGCACATCCTATTAAAAAAAACCAAACAAACAAAAAACGAAAAGAATAAACGAATCCACTTCTGTTTGACAACAGATGATGAAGAGGGGATCCCAGTGTCCAGCTGTCTCCACTTGAGCACTGAAGAGCAATGCCTTAAATGTCTGTGCATAGAGAGGGGGCAAATGCACTCCATGCCTGTGATTGGTCCATTAAGCTCTTTAAAAAGCTCTTCCAGCCTGTCAAACACAACCGCCTCCTTATTTATCCTGAACAGTCATTTCCATAAAAAACACTTAAGAGGGTAGTGTAGTGTTTACCGATTCTGCCCCTGTAATGAAACCCCGTACGTAACAAATCTCCGTCCTGCTCCTAAAGCAGCTGATTCAACTCCGCGGCTAATGACCGAACCCTGGATTAGATGAATCAGGTGCATTAGAGCGGTCACGTGACCTGAAACGTGCAAAGCTGCGAGATTTCGGGAACACGATTGGAAAACGTGTACTTAAAGGAAGGGGAAAAAAGTCTGATGAATCCGAGGAAAAAGGAAAATCTAACACTTTACCGGTCAGAAACAGCGGCTCAGACGGTGAAAGAATTCTCCAAATGCTTCAAAGCTTCAACCACGGAGCGAACAGTTCCTTGGAGTGAAAGTTGCTTCTGTAAGTTAACTTGAAGGACGCCTAGAGATTAAAACACTTTATATTTTTGCAGACTCACAGCTCTAAACCAAGATGTGCCAAAGAAACGTGTTTTACAATACACAACCCACATTTCAGGGTTTAAAAAAGCCGAGTTACTGGTTAACACCAACACACTGGTTTCCAGGAGCAACGGTTCTCTGTGGGGGAGAGGTGCTGCAGTGTGCAGGTGAGGGAGAGAAGGTGAGTGTCCTGACTGTTCAGAGAGAGAGAAAAAGGATGTGTTCAGTCATGCCCCCCCCTTCCCCCCCCGCGCCCTCACCCCAGTCCGCATCTTTAATTCACGTCCCAAATCACGACATGAAATATTCAGCCCAGCCCTGAGACTGACAGATGAGGGACCGGGTGGGGTAGGTGGGGGGGGTGGGGGGGTGTGCGAGTGTGGAGGACAGGAGTCTCAGTGGGGTGGGGGGCAGGGGTCCTTGTCTCAAAACAGCTCCAACTGCATCATCTACAGCCACACACACACACACTCACACATACACACACACTGGCTCATGCTTTCATGCACGTGCACCCATATGCAGTAAAAAAACAGAGAAGTGTCTGTGTTTGAGTGTGTGTGTATGTGTGTGTGTGTAGTTGTCTGATGTGCGGGTATGAGTGCGCGTGTGTGTGTGTGACACAGAGAGAATGAGACAGAGAGCAAGACAGAGAGAGAAAGAGAGAGAGAGAGAGAGAGAGAGAGAGAGAGAAAGAGAGAGAGAGAAAGAGAGAGAAAGTGTATATGTGCATGTGTGTGTGTGAGGTTGTCTGTGTGAGTGTGTGTGGGTGTGAGTGTGTATGCGTGTGTGTGTGTGTGAACATGTGTGTGTGTGTGCGTGTGTGTGTGTGTGTGTGTGTGTGATAAAGACAGTGAGCAGGATGCTTGATGAGAGTGACACTTAAATCCCTCAAAATCACAGAGCACTCAGAGAGAACCTTCCGCAAGGCATCTGTCAGGAGAGGGGTGTCAGCGAGGGGGGTGGGTGGTGGGGGGGTGGGTGGTGGGGGGGCATATTGGGTAGAATATGGATTAGTCAGCACTCCCAAAGTTAGACACCAGCACTTTTTACACTAGTCAGTCAGTCAGTCAGTTAGCTATGTCAGCGGGTGTAGAGACAGCTTCAGAGCCAACCGAGGCAATAGGAGGCCATATATTTACCACAGAGGGGTGGGGCTTATTCTCTCAGCCAACGGCCAGAGGCCCTGCCAATGTCTCAAAGTCTCAAAATGCCATAGAAAAGGTCAGGAACAAGCGGAAAGGCGGAGAAAAGATCGTAGACGTCCGTCAGTCAGGGTGGAGAACTGCCGCCCGTCCACCTAGAGCCCGGCTGTCCACGGATCGGATCGGATCAGTGTATCTTACACCCACACCATCACAAACTCACACAGTCTCTCCGTCCTGGACCCGCGTGTGGACCGGAGCACAGACAAGCAGAAGTCAAAACGCTGATTCCAGTCTAAAGCCTCAAACAAAGTGCACCAGCCAAACGCAGCGACCAATCCCTGGCCCGACCCGGAGGTGTTTTGAAGGCACAAGGTCAGCTCTAAACGTGGATTACAGCACTAAATAAATAAATAAAAAGCAAAACAAATCTCTACAAAGGCACGCGGGAGAAACCGATCCGTCAGACAGGACGTCCTGAAGCGTCACGGAAGACAGTTCAAAGAGCAGCACAGCAAACGAATTCATCAGAGAAAAAAAGAGCTTAGTAAAAAAACCCCCCAAAAAAACGACACCATACAGTCAGCAGATCCGTCTGAGACAGCCACCCGCTCTGCCGCTCACACAGACACGGTAATGGGCCTGGACAGGGACCAGTCAGCTCTAATGGGTCTCCACACGCAGACACAGAGCAGCCCCAGTATAAAACCAAGGCTTCTCTGTCAATTATCAAATGGCCCCAGATTATGGTCATGATGAATATTAGACAAGTGATCTCCGAAAGAGACACACACACACACACACACACACACACTCCCCCATGCATTGGACACACGCTCACTCTCTCTCTCTCTCTCACACACACACACACACACACACACACAAATGCTACCGCTCCTCTCCTCTCTCTCCTCATTCAGACTGAAGGGCTGGAGCAGATTTGACTGCATTCAAAATGCATGTGTGGGTTTCTCTCTGTAATCTCCTGACCTATTGTTACTGTCGATTCCTGTGTGTGTGTGTGTGTGTGTGTGTGTGTGAGTACGTGCGTGTGTGTGTGTGAGCATGTGTGTGTGAGCATGTGTGTGTGTGTGTGTGTACTGAAACTGGGTGTTGATTCAATAACATGTAAAGACTAAACGGCAGAGTGTATTGCCAAAATCCCAAACAACCAAAACCTGAAACAAAACATTAAAATGGTCAAAGTCAAAGCTGTGTGTGTATGTGCTGAAGCAATGGACAAACAGGCCTCTGTTCACTGAACAGCAGAATGAAAATCTACCACCTCCACAATTCCTCTCAATATATATATATATATATTCCATTTATCAACAAGTATTAAGACAGATGAATGTGTAACATAAACGTCTATTCATCCTCACATGCTTTCTTCTCTTTCTTTTTTTTTCTTTTTCATTCAGTTTCAGTCTGTATGCAGTTTTGACACTGGGCGGCTGAAAGCCCTGAAAGCGTTTGAATCTGTGCTCAGGTTGGAGTGTGGGCGGGAGAAAGCGCCGTATCTGACCGCTGCATTGTGTTTCACAACGTTTCATTTATTCATGACTCGCCTTAGCTATGGTGAGTAATTTGAGGGGTTTTTTTTTGCGCGGAGCTAGAATTTGATGTAGGTAATCCAGCCATCCTGCGGCTACTGTACTCAACCCCAAGGCGAGTAACAAGATCAGCCGAACGCTGGAACCGTAGCCCGGGGTAATTCTCAAACTCAGATTCATCTCAGCCAGAGGAATTACGGTGTAGTTACATCCCCCGGCGTGTCAAAACTTCCTGAGAATGTCATTCTATACCCTTCTTCATCTATAATGCATGTCTGACATGGATTAAATGTGTTTATCTGTCAGATTTGCAATTTGTTAAACTTCGGGAGAAGGCAGGAGGGCAAGGCTGGGCGAACCTGTTTCTTTTTTTGGTTTGACAAGGGGATGTGAGCTATCGTAAACTAACTTCTCATCATTTTACTACACAGATGAAGTTTGCAAATGTTAGATAAATCTGGAAACTTGTCAAATAACGTCTTTACAACGGCGCACTGGTCAAACCTGAGCGTTAATCGCAAGTATAAATAGTTTATGAAGAAATACAAAATACAAAGAAATAAAATAATGAATTTCATGAATTGTGTTTGAAATAAAATGATGCATTTCGCACAGGTATTAAATAAAATACAATCCTTTTTTCCTACATTTTGTGCATGCTGCAATGTTCAGTCACTCCGCTTGGTATAGCTAGTCAGCGATGTGCACAACTGTGCTTTTTGAAAAGTCCGATTTGTTGACTTTTTATCAGGGAACAAATGCAGCAGGAGTTCGATGCCTTGTGGGTGTCATTCCACGGCGACAGGAGGGCAATCTCACTCGACTGTTAACTCTTGCATCTCAAGGCAAAATTATACCTGTGCGTTTTTATGAGGGTGTTCATCCACTTGGTCCTCTAAATGAAATCAGTAGGATTCCAGAACTTAACCGAGTCAGATACAGATAAATGGAAACGGTCGGATTAACCAGAAAAGACTACACCACGGTGGCATACGAAAAGGGAACCTTACATGCACTACACCGAGAAGGATAAATACTTGCTTATTCATCACCCATCTCAAAATGTAGCGGCTTAATGTCGCCGGCAGAATATCGGATATCAAAAATGCGTTGACCTAAACAAAGTCTTTTGTCTGACAATCTACCGCATTTAGCGAGTGTCAGTGTTTTTCCCGTTTATTTGGTTACATAGAAAAGATTTGGTAAAGATTTCATGCTAACGCTGCCCAGTAACAACCAAAGCAGAAAACACACTACTGACACTTACGAAAGCTAGAGATTTAGGCTGATAAACTTACCCTTCCTGAATCTATATATTTACGAGATGCACTGGTTCAGGTCCTCAGCAGAAGTTGCGTTCAAACTTCAATTCGGCTTGTCCATGTCGTTTCCTCCACGGTCTTGACTGATGTGCGCGCTGAGTGGTACCAACCATCTATATACCAAACTCGCTCTCTTGTGCGTGCTGCGCGCGACACTCTTAAAGCACCCCCATACACCAGCTCGGTCACTCTGTGGAAAAAGTACAATCATAGATCAATATCACTACACTACGTTGATCAAAAACGTGCGCGCGTGCATGCGAACATGTGTTACGATTTAAAAAGTACTTTTTTCACTTGATATTCTGTTGCATGAAGTGTGGGTTTTTTTGATGCTAAAATAATTAGAGGGTCATTCGACTTTTAAGGCTGTGAAGAACTGCATCATTAAAGCATTAATAACACATTAATAACACATGTCCATGTAAGTTTTTAACTGAACTGAGTGGACAGTCCTCAACACTGGACACTTTGACGGCGACTCCCAGTGGCTTTGTCATGTCTGAGGACATCTAATGTTCTGCTAATTTCCTCACACCTGCCTGAGATCCGGGCGGATCAGTTACACACCGATAAAGGAACGTTCAATAGCGTGATATGACCTTGATTCTAACAAAACTTCTGTCCTGTATTCACGCACATAGCGGTCCGGTTTGTCAGCTCTAACACGGGGGAAGACGGACCAACCTGCTCGTGAGAGGGAACCTTATCCCTTCTATGTTCAATTAGCTTCCACCTTCTGTTGCCCGAATGTTTCACCCATCTGCTGCCTGTTATAACACAACCACCAACCTGCGCTCTTCTCTGCCAGTATTCTCGTCCACCTGCCTCTGTTTCTGCCGGTATTCCCATCAACCTGCAAGTATTTCTGCCAACATTAACCAGTCTGCACAACCAGCATCCCAGTTAGAGCTGGGGTTAAGGTTATAATCATTCTATTTATGATCATTTTCATAGACATGCTTTGGTACACCATCTAAACTAACTCCGAGAAGACAACGCCCTCTGCAATGTTTGGATTCATCTGATCAGTAAATGATCAAACAGTTGATTGAAACTCATGCGGTAACACAGAGGGCTGGCCTGAGAAACACAGGTTTAATGGACTTTCACAAACAGACCAACATGGACCTATGATAAAATAAACTGCTAAGTCAAGTCAGTGGCAAAGACGTTTATTTTGAATTTCTGGGTATTGCATTTCCAGTATTTCACAGCCACACCCAGTGTTACATTAGTCACAAGAGGACACTGTTTTTGAGTGCTTGAGTTTTGGGGTTTTTTTGGTGTAAAAGACACAGGATTTCTCAGTTATGCAGAAAACACATGTCAAAGGTCCTGACTGTCCAAGAACAATGTTCCTGGTCTCCTATTGGACAGTTTTGACATTTGACGCAAGCTATCAAATTAACATCATAGAATACCCATCTAAGACTACTGCTGAGATGGCGAAAGAGGCTGTTTTTATTTAAAACAAACAAATAAACAAAAGCGTTAGCTTCAGTACTCTGACAGTACGTCTGTCATATCTGTATGTGTTATTTCTCTTTCCCAGCAACCTGCCAACCTCGACAGAAACGGTGCCAGGAAAAACCTTGCTAATTTAATGCCAGGACAGGCCAGCGCCTCAGGTCAGGTAGCTGCCAGGCCATCTGTGCCCACTGCCGTCACGTCTTCACCCCGCTGGCCGCCTCAGGCCGTGCCAGTCTGAGGACCGATGCCAGCCCAGCCAAGTCCGAGAGAAAACTGCTCCACGGGTCGAGGGTGAAGCTCAGTCAGAGTTACATAACAGAGTTTTATTTGTTTGTTGTTTTTTTTTCTTCCCAGCGACAGATCGGGAAAGAATTTCAGAATTGTTTTGGTTTGTGAGACTTGCTCATGACAAGCCTTTTCCCCTTAAATTACATTTCATGCATTTATTGTTTTTTGTTTTTTTTTAAACAAGGACGTTTCTCATCAAACGTAAGAACATTCTGTTAAATAACAATGTCAAATGTTCCCGAGAAGAGCAATTTATTATTCTGGTATTCCGTCCAAAAAAAAAAAAAAAAACCCATCTTTGTCACGCCAGCTGGACACAGCGGCGTATTCATCAATGTTAATTATAATTAGACTCATTTTCTTTTGGAACGAGACGACGACCTCAGCCTGAGCGCGCCGTCTGCTCTGAAAAAGAATCGTGTCTACGTGAATGTTCACAGGTGACAAGTGCCAGTGTGAAGAAGCCACTGGTGAGTTGGCGTGCGTGTGCCAGTGTGAAGAAGCCACTGGTGAGTTGGCGTGCGTGTGCGAGTGTGAAGAAGCCACTGGTGAGTTGGCGTGCGTGTGCGAGTGTGAAGAAGCCACTGGTGAGTTGGCGTGCGTGTGCCAGTGTGAAGAAACCACTGGTGAGTTGGCGTGCGTGTGCCAGTGTGAAGAAGCCACTGGTGAGTTGGCGTGCGTGTGCGAGTGTGAAGAAGCCACTGGTGAGTTGGCGTGCGTGTGCGAGTGTGAAGAAGCCACTGGTGAGTTGGCGTGCGTGTGCCAGTGTGAAGAAGCCACTGGTGAGTTGGCGTGCATGTGCGCTTGGCACTGCAGTCTTACAGAGCTGGACAGGGTGAAGAACAGATTTGACTGACAGCTTCCTAACAGGATGCGTGGGCAGCCCAGCTCTGGTGAGGCATTTTAAGTGGACGGAGATGAGAGAAGAGGGGAGGTAGAGGAGAGGGGAGGGGCACTAGTTGGGGGAGGGGGGGGGGGCAGGGCAGGTGGCCCAATCAAATCAATAACCTTGATAATGAGATCTGAAAGGTGTCATTACTGCCCCCCCCCCTCCAGGCAACACATCTTCCGTGAGGAGCTGTGTTTTCCTCACACCTCATTAACCTTTAGAGTCAGCGGAAAAGACTGTCTCTCATTTGGCTGAAGACTCACTGACTCTGTCGTCTGAGACGGAACAGAGCCTTTCCTTCCTTTCAGGATGGGTCAGAACCGCAGAACCGCTTGCTCTGCTCCGCACTGTCTGGGTCACATATCGACTGACTGACGTCTGCACGGAGAACAACCTGTTCTTCAGGAGCCCGACGACACTGTCAGTGTGCGTATCCGTGCAAAAATTTAGCAACAGGGATACATTTCACTCCGTCAGGCTACAAAGTCATCATCTTTGACAAGTTCTTCTTCTTTTTTTTTTTTTTTTTTGAATTATGGTAATAATTGGCAAGTTTCCTGTAGACCATCCATGCCTTCTAATATGTCTCCACTTAAGCACTGGTGCTCCGGATTACCAGTATGAGTTTAACAGCACTCTACTTAAACACTGTTAATCTGGATTACCAGTATGACGTTAACAGGCAGCAGCTGAGCATACAGCTCTGAAGTGCATTACTCGAAGACGTCGGGATGACAGGCATAAACACGTTCGCTCTTCGGCAAGCTGCTCACTCCCTCTCTCTGCCTCTGTTTTCAGACTAAGCTTAGAACGAAAAGAAAATGTTACTCTGTTGTTCTCCTGCAGTTGTTTCCTGTGGGAGGTGTGCATGTGTGTGTGTTGGCTGATAAAAACAGACCTTTTAGAGTGTGTCTGTGTGTGTGTGTACTCACAGCCCGAATGAAGCACATATCTTATTGGCCAACCCGTTCTCCCGTCCGGACCCTAAGGCTTCTATTTTTATAGGTATGGTGCTTAAACGTTTGGCTAGGGGACAAGGTGTACCGCGATATAAACACTGACCTTCCTTTACCACATAATACCCTACAGTTATAACCATCAACCCAAGGCTGTTCCAACAGTGTCTCACTATGAGAGCAAACCTGTGGGTGGAACAGAGAAAGAGAGAGAGAGAGAGAGAGAGAGAGAGAGAGAGAGATTACTGTGGAGTTTTTAAGTCCAAACTTGAAGAATTGCCAGCACTTCATTTGTGTGTATACATGTGTGTGTGTGTGTGTGTGTGTGTCCATAATGGCATGCAAAACAGGATGTCTCCATCAGCTGGATGACGTTCAGCCCAAACCCAGAGGTGGTGAATAGGAGAGCAGAAAGGAGCGTTCCCACTGGGCTGTTCTGACCTTTGGCCTAATGGTGTCCTGCTGACGTAATGGTGTCCCACTCACTTAAGAGCCCCTGTTCCATAGTGGGGTACAGATCTTTAGCCGTTGTGAGTAGGTCTCTGCTCTGAGACTGACTGATTTAATGAAACTGAACAGTTTGCTCTCTTGACCTCAGGAAGGACTACCCCTCTGAGTAACCCCTGTTTCTGTTTTCTGTCACAGCTGAACGGATCCTGGGTGTTTCTGGAATACTAATTCCAAAGTCAAAAACCAATCCTAATTATTTCATAGTGGAAGAGAGGGCAGAAGTGCTGGATCCTGAGCTGAAAACTCACACCAGTTCATTTAGACTCAATTCAATTCAATGTGGGTGACCCTACAGACAGATGCACTGGTTTGAAAGGACTCTTACAGCGCAGGATTTGACTGGGTGCCGGAGAGAGAGAGAGAGAGAGAGAGAGAGAGAGAGAGCGACAGTCTTCACCACTCTCACACCCTCACTCTAAAAACCAGCCGAAACTGATAGTCAACCACTCATCCCTTCGGCAAGGCCAACGTTTATCGACCGGCGGGCTAAGAACATTCATCAGTGCGAGATATTCCGATGGGAATGGTTTTATGATGAGGGAAATAGCTCTGCGATAAACAGATGACGTCCCTCCGAGGTCTTGGGAATAGAGTGTTGAAGATTGATGCTCTCCTCGGATATGAGCCAAACCCGCTTTGGTGCTTCTCACGGGGCGCGAATGGTTTTAACGCGTTATCTAATATGCATAAGATCTTAATAATGCATTAATGTTTAATGATGGTTGATGGTCGTTAACTTTAAAATGCAAGGGTTTGGTTGGCTGGCTCGCCAAAGTCCAAAGGAAGGAGTTAATGTAATTGTATCCGGAGCTGAGAAGGTGGTAAGACTGAGTATATAAACAGACAAAACCAAGAAAACACGCTGAATGGTCACACTGACAAACGCTCCCCCAAGTTACTTTTCATTAACATTATTTTTGCCTTTCAAGGAGCACATTGTCAAAAAGATTGGCCCCACTCAACGGTTCAGTTACTTCATAGTCATTGAATATTACAGAGTATTATGTTTGACTCCAAGCTGTGCAATAAGTTGATACTATTAAAATGGTGAACTGAGCCAAACAGGATTTTTACTCAGCTGCAGGGCAGACAGAGAGCTCTGCTGAAGTTGCCCTGAGAGCGGTACAAATTAAATAATTCATTTTTGATTATTTAAATGGGTAACCACCTATCTAGACAAATACCTTGATGCCTACATAGACACAAATCTATACATGAAATGGAATATCAAAAAGATTTAGATTTTCAGATCTTGAAGAGCCTGGTTGATGAAGTCGTTTTTCCAAAGCCGCGGGGGTGTTCTCTCTCACACGTCTTTTTAGCGTAGCGCACCGGTGCTCTGAGCCGCTGGAGAGCCGGGACCAGACGAGACGTAGATAACGCTCTGTCAACGTCCACTGAGTAATGACGCCCAATTTAAATTTCTCCCTCGATTAGCATCAACAGAGAAATTAATTTTGGAAACATTTAAAATGATTGATCGTCCTCATAAACGAATGGAAAACTAATAAAATATGTTAGTGAGGTATAAGGACAGAACTAGTCAGCTGTGTCACTGTAAACTCATACATCAAGCTCAAATTTACTTGATCATATTTCTTTTCATTTTCCTTACATGAACCGTAGTCTCAATGCTGTCAGCCCACCTCTGAAAGTAAGAGCGTTCAAATGATCCTCTATGGACGAACGGGTACCTGGGCGTATAATTATACAGATAAAAACGAATCTTCATTCTTTCAGAACCCAGTGGTTTAGACCAAACGCGCGGCTCCGAATACAACTGGGGCAGGAATTACGACAGAATCGCAAAGTTGTTAAGATATATTCTTGATCAGCGGCAGTTTTTTTCCATAGTGTCCCGTCAGGAGCGCTAAATGATTCGTCGGAATTTCGGAGAAATCAGAATCTCCTGTGACCCTCGCGAGATTAACAGGGGCGTCGGTCGCTGCGGGAGCTCTTGAGACAAATTAAACGCTCGTTCGCAGCAGAAGTTATTTGTAACGACAACTTCAGGATAAGAAGTCCATGTTCCTTCTCAGTTCGGCAACACGTCAAGGTTGAATTAGACTTAAGTTAAAAACAAATATGTTTCATATAGTCTAAAATGACATCTGAGTGAGGAAATGACATTTTCAGTGTAATTACTGCCACTCTCAGCGGAACTGTTGACCGGCCTCGGGCATGTCAGTCACATAAGACGGTAATTATTGGAAGCCACATAGATCGCGCCCAAACAGAGCAATGGCCTCTATTGATGGTTGTTGTGTCGTAATTATGTGGTAAGGACCACTGGCCCCTGAAGACCAGCAGTGATCCTTCACTGCTAAGTGTGTCTCATTTAGAGGAAATGCAAAACACCTTTAAATGGATGTGGAGGTTTTACATTCGTTAGCAATCTTAATCATGTTTGATGAAATACATCTGCACCTGATCTTTATAAACGACACTGAGTTGCAGACAGGAACTTCCATTAAAAAGAAAAAAAAAAAAAAAAAAGGGGGGGGGGGGGGGGGGGGGGGGGCACAGAGACCTGCCAACAAAGCATAAAAAATTCAAATAAGGTCCGTCCACTTCATTACTCATCAGAAAAAAAGATGAAGAAAAAGAGGAGGGAAAAACACAGCAGGCAGCTGATTTTGATATTTTTGTCTCGGATCTTAATTTCCTCCTCTTTCATATTTTATCAAAAGCTTCTCCTACTTCTGCCCCCCCACCCACCCCCAACCCCCACCAGCACCCCCCCGGCCCCCTCCACCCGCCCCCAACATCCTCTACCTCAGATCACCCCCCCCCCCCCCCTCCCGTATCCTACCTCCTTCTGGTCTCTGCTATCCATCACAGGATCTGACTTTAATATGCTTTACAGAGGAATATAACTCATTCATCACGGTGGAGGACCCCAGTCTCAGCCCGCTGTAGATTTCATAGGCCAGTAAGCATTGCACAGGCAGACTGCACCACTGCTAATGCAGCTATTTATTCTGCCACCCAAACCAAGTGCAATCTGTCACTCTTCGCCCTGAAACGAGAGCCTCCGCATAGCAAGGCTGTCTTTAGTAAATGAAATTCTCCCTTCTGATTGGTCAGATGCGAAGAGTGTGAAAGTCTCCGGAGGGAGAGAGAGAGAGAGAGAGAGAGCAAGTTTCATCACCATTCAGGCAGGTCACCAATCCATGAATAAATTAGATATTTAATAGGAATAAACATCGCTCTCCCCGTTCCAAAAAAAATTAAGAAGAATGTTACTCTTTTACCATGTCAGCCTGAATCTTCACTCATCAGGCAACGGTCCAACGTGCAGTACGGAACCCTCCTGAACCGATCACAGGACGCTCCCTCAAACCCAGTAACGTAACCTCGCTCATGTTACACGGATCTGAGGCCTGGCTTTTACGACCGCTCGTTCTGCCTTTTCACTCTTTGTGTAAAAGACAAAAGAACCAGCGTGTGCCAAATGGCCTG
>NC_044503.1:2001207-2033707 GCF_902362185.1 Chanos chanos | reverse complement strand
CTATATGGGTATCACCCTTAGATTTTTCTCAGCTGCAAGGCTGTGTGTGTGTGTGTGTGTGTGCGTATTCTTGTGTTTGGGATGTGGTATAACCAGCTCCTGAGGATGGGGGGTGTATTTGAGTGTCTTTGAGGTTTTGGGAATGACTGTGCAACCCTTTAGGCACAGACACAGGGAAAACTTTGAGAAATGAAGGTTAGAGTGGGGGGGGGTGCTAACTCAGCAAGGTTTTATCTCGCAGGACAGGACAGTGGGCATGCGTGCCCCCAGCAGGCCTGGCATCAGCCTGGGGGGGGGGGGGTTGTTTAAATGTATTTTCCCTCATATCTCCAAGGCTGCTGCAATTAATCTGACAATGACAACACACACACACAAGCCCCAGTCCCTCAACACACACATGGCCAGGTGACCTTGAGACAAACATACAGCACACACAGAGAGGTGAAGAGCAGCTAGTGAAGCTCCAGGTTTAACAGTAGAGTGAGCCTCAACAACCTGCTCCATCTCAGGTTCTGTTCACTTTACACAAACGACCACTGAACCCACCACAGAGCCCTGAGGGCGGGACAGACCAGAGAGACACAGGGTCAGACACAGGCCCTGAACAAAAGGCTATGGAGAAAAAAAAAAAAAAAAAAAAACGTTTCCGCGGAGAGAGAAAAACCACGAAGTGACCGAGGACAAACCTCCGCGATGTTTACTGTGCGGTGGTGATTCACGCCGTTGTCCCAGCCTCACGCCCTGAATCGACGGAGTTCACCTTTAACCTTTACAGAAAAGACCAAAATAACAGGCTGGCTCTGGGGACGTCCCCCGAGATGGTTTTGGGCGGGGCTCACCGTGAGACACCCACCCCCCCCCCCCCCCCGTCATCCACACAAACGTACAGACGATTACATAGAACAGGCTTTATTAAATGGGGGGGAAAAACAAAACAATACAAACACCCTTTTCTGTACAATCATTGACTTTGGCCTTAGCGTTGCCTCCCACAGAGAAGACAGGATAAGGCAGTACTAGCATACGGAATAAGGAATTTAGGGCCGTGAAAGTGTGTGTGCAAAAGTTTTCGGTCCATATCGATCCAGTAACACAGTCAGCGACTGGTTAACAATGATTAGCCTTGCTGACCAACGGCATGCTCTGTTACTAGACCTATATATGTCCAATAACTTCTTTGTGCTAATAGTTTTCATTAATATCTCTCTCTCTGAAACCTGTTTTTATCAAATGTTTTGAGGGTATGTCCTTATATGGTCATATAATCTGCATGAAATTAGGGTACTGGGAGTAAATCTTAATTTCTTTGTATATGTTGCAATGATTAGTGCGGAGTCTCATATCAGTCTACTGGTATCAGCGGCACTGGTATATAACCATTAAAGAATCCCTGATCAACATAGAAGCACAGACACACACCCACACAAACATTCGTGTTCTTTGAAACTCAAACACACACACTTCCTGTGAGAGTCATTGGCTGAGGGTGATTATTAAATCTGATTGGTGCAGATTCGACCCTGCCCCTTCATCTTCCACCCAATGAGTCACGAGGGCCACGCGGTGACCTCAGCACTCGGACCAGTCTGTGTTCGTATCCGGGTCTGGTTCGGTCCAAAGCAGAAGCCCAGGGTTGCTGACCACTGGGACCAGTGGCTAGTGCTACCTCCAGCTGGATCTGTGCTCCATCCCAATTCCCATCTCTCCTGTCCTGTGGCGTGATGTCCGCTCCTCTCAGAGGATCTGCTCTGTGCTGGATGCGGAGATGTCCAGAAGTCTCCAGGCAGCATAAGGATTCAGCTCTTCCTGATCTCGACACAGCGCCCACACGTACATCATCCTCAGAACCTTCTCCTGTTGGCACACACACACAAAAACTATAAGAATGACGTAACAAAAAAGGTTTCACAATCATAAACCCCTCAGAGATGCTCATAAAATGTTTCTTTTTTGAAAATGATCTGAGGAACGTTCTTAACCGTAAGGTCAGTCTCTTCGTCCTTAAAGGCAAAAAAAAAGAAAAAAAACCCCGCAGACAGCTGTGGAGTAGGCTAAAGTTGGGGCAGTGGAAGTCTACGGAAGTTACCGCGCTCGCAAATCTTCACGCTAAAGCTGTTTCAGCTCTTCGTTGGAGGCTGTTTCAGCTCTTCGTTGGAGGCTGTTTCAGCACTTCCACAACAGCGACTGTTTATCTTCATCAGTGTCTAATCTACGACAGAGGCTATTGTTCTCTTTCGGGAGTTTTAACGCGTTTCACAGGATTTACGTCACAGGTGTCAGGACAGATAAGTTAATAAATTAATTAACATGAACCAACGCTAACGTCAGACTTTTTTCATAAGTTGTTCCATGAAACACGGTACAGTCCAGTGGCTCGGGCGGAACGGCACGAATGTTGTTATAAATTTGGCGAAAGCGTATGTCATCGACGGAGAACTTGCCATCTCTTTGGCGCCAGGTCTGCACCCCGAGATGACAGACGAAACAAAAAAACTTGCTTGCCTCATAAGCTAGGTCCCTGAGGTGTCGTCAGGTGGTTCTTAACCTGATTTAGGAGTGCAGACAGCGGTTATGTGTGATGGTCTCCCCTCCAGGTCAGACCAACGCTCTGTTCTCTGTTCTCTCTAATGTGTGGGAGAGAACACGCGACACCGGCTAACTCTGCCAACGTGAATCATATCGCTGAGTCATGAATAAAATGTATAACGACCCTATGCTGAACAGACGCTAACGGGTAAAACACACATTAGCAAAGATCGGGGGTTGAGGGGTACTTTTTCCCCTGACTCACTCTGATCTACTGCCGGCCCGCTCTGGAGCAGGGTGCTGATGATTCAGTTAGTGACTGTGTAATTGTACAGAGTGTTCCTACACCGCAGGAGTCTCCGAGTCGGAGACCGTTTAAAAACACCGGATCGTTCTGTGTTTCGCAGGAAATGAACAATGTGTTTAAAATAACTGAAGTTAATGGTAAATCACGTAAAACAGGATCTGATTCGCTCTCTTTTTTTAGAACGGACTTGTGATAATCTTATTAAGGTGCACACTCTTTTGGGGAGAAAAACAACATTAAAAAAAACAAAAAAACATGGACTTTCTGTTCTCTGGTCTGACTGGTGTTTGTGAAGTGACGTGTTTTTTAACGGGCAGTGCGACCAGTAAGGAGTTTTCTGGTTCCAGTACTGACCGGGTCTCCCTCCACCACGTCTCCCTTGGCATTCCGGATCACCATGACGAGTTGGGCCTGAAACGTGATTATGAGGACAGGACCCTGTTCCATCATCTTCCCCATCGCCAGCTACACACACACACACACACACACACACACACACAGAGAGCACGAGAGAGAGAGAGATCAAGTGAGTGGAGTGAGAAAGTGCGAAAGTAAGTAAGTGAGTGAGTGAGTGAGGAAGAGAGAGAGAGAGAGAAAGGGGGAGAGGGATGAATCATGTTTAGTATTTGTGGAGCAAAGCTCATCCAGGAGACTGAGTTAATCACCATTTACAGTTCACAACCACCATTAAATACCTATTTATCCTGAAAATACTAATGCTATATATCATTAAATACCTATTCATTCCAAAAATACAAACACTGTTTACCACTAAATACCTGTTGATTCTGAAAATACAAACATTATTTAACATTAAATCATGTTTATTTTGAACATGCAAACACTATTTACCATCAAATATCTGTTGAATTCTGACAATACTAACACTATTTATAATTTAATTACATGTTTACTCTGAAAATGCAAACACTGTTTACCACTGAATCCCTGTTTATTGTAAATACAAACATACCAGAGTAATCCGACATTCCTAAACTAAACTCAGATTCCCAAATCAGTACTCACGTCCACGTTGTCTATGTCCAGAATCTTAGAGTGGAACTGTAGGCCCATAGCTCGGGCCTGCTGGATCGGATGGGCTAGCTGACTGTATGTCTACAAAACACATACACACACGTACATACACACACACACACGTACACACACACGTACACACACCCCTCAGTCCACTGAGACATGCACTACTAACTTTATGGCTAGTTTTAAAAGCTTTTACACTGGTCAGACTCCTGCGTGTGCCCATATAACCTCGAATGTCAAAAAGTTTTTACTCCAGGAGAGAAGCAGCTCATTAATGTTTTAAAGTTCTTAATCAATATCAGATCAATAATGGATAAAACATGATCAATATCAAAGTTAGAGAAGACACACTTACAGCCTCATAACACCAGTCCTTCAGTACCTCCAGCTCTCCCCGGATCATGGACTACACACACACACACACACACACAAACACGCATACACACACACACACACAGAACCAAAGAATGTTTATTTTGGGTTGCAAAGTAATCCAGACACCTCACATCAAACGTCACATTAAAAGTGATAAATAAGACTACTGTCAATCAGATTTCATGGATGTTTAATGTCTCTGTAAAATCAGACGATATCTGTGTAGGCAGGTACTGCACGCGCCGAGGGAAGCAAGGTACTGCACGCGCGCGCCTGGGCCAGACCTGTACTGCACACGCGCGCGCGGGCCAGACCTGTACTATACACACACGCTTGGGCTAGACCTGTACTACACACGCGCGCGCCTTGGCCAGACGCGTGCTGCACACGTGTCTGGTTTTATTTTTATCTTTTAGTAACTTTTCCCACTGCTCTATTTGACCAAAGATTGTAAATGTTTATTTTAATCACAACAAAGACCCTAAACATTTATCTGTAGTACTGTGCTTACTTTCTCAGACTACATATAAAATGGCGTTTATGTTTTTTTGTGCAACTGTAGTGGTGTTTAAAGTAGCTTGGTTTTCCGCTCCGGGATGTTTAATGTATATGTGTAACACTGTCAATGTGTTGGAATACCGTTCCATTCCTCACCTCTAATATGTTGGGAATAATGTCCCGTTCACACTGCTTGAGAAACGAATCCTTATCAAAGTTTGGATCCACCTTCAAGATCTCCGTCAGCACCTCCGACATCTCAGTCTTTGAGAACAACCCACCTGCACACGCCCACACACGCCACAGGATCCAATAGTTATGTCCAATCAATGTCACTAATCAACCAATCATTTCTTTCCAAATGTATGTTTAGGGGTATAGCGGTATGAGAGGCTGTTGTCATGTGTGTATGGGTATGTAGGTGTGTGTGAGTGTGTGCGTGTGTGTGTGTGCGTGTTTGGGGGGAGGGGTACAACAGTATAAGAGGTTGTCATGTGTGTATGGGTATGTAGGTGTGTGCGTGTGTGTGTGTGTGTGTGTGTGTGTGCGTGTGTGTAACGGTTTCCGTACCTATGAGGTCGGTCATTTTGTCTGTGACGGCGCGTGATGCTCTGATGAAGGCATTGTCACTCTCATCATACTTCATCTTCATCTCAAAGAATCCTGAAAAAAATGACCAAAAACAAACAAACAAACAAACATTTAAGTTACCACACAGTGATATTCAACAATTCCGCACTGCACTACTCAACTCTCGACCTCGTATGACTGGACAACTCACTGACTGACCAGCATGATCCAGAGACAGTCTTGGGGGGGGCAGTTTGTGTGTAAATTCAGAGACAGTCTGGAAGGGGGGGGGGGGGGGGGGGCAGTATGGGTGTAAAACGGCTGATGGGTCCAGAGAAGGTTGCTGATTCAGCGGGTGCTGCCATCCAAAAGACTAAAACATTTTTCAATCTGACAAACTCAATGAGTCTGGGCATCGCGCGTTAGACACAGGACGACAGCACGTTTGAAGGACAGGACGACAACACCCCGGTTACCACCTGAGCAACTCCACACAGATCCCCTGCATGAGAAAAGGTGCAGGTTTAAACCATCTCAGAGAAAAACGCTGAAATGACTGTTGTGTGAGAGCTAAACTGGTCAAATTGGGAGAAGTATAGATTTTCAAACCAAGGTCACAAGAGTCACAGTCAACATGGTCCGATTCCCACTGGAACCAATTCTCCAGGTCCCACCTCACCTCTCCTCACAGGTCCAGCTGGGATCTGAACCAGTAACCCTATGCATTGGGCCACCTGCTCTCCCAAATGTTTGTACTGAAGGACCCCCCTAGTCTACCCCTCCCAGTGATCTGAGGATGATGGACAGGTAGGAGTAATTAGGCAAATACTCAGTGCTGCCCCCTGCTGGGTAACTATGTCCAATTCACCTACATTACTTCAACCACTGGAGTCACTGCTGAGTGCCTGGAGGGGCTGGAAAAGGGTGACTTCTGATTGGTTGGAGCTCTCCTCCTACTTTAGGTCACTGATGAGTATGTACTATTAAAGGTGAGAGAGTAAAAGGCTCCTCGAAGCACTGAAGACATTAAAGATGTCAACAAGACTGGCTGAGGTTAACAGAGCTGCACCTTCAGATCAACAGGCCATGGGACTGATCAGGACCCCATTACTGACGGGATAATAGGGGTTCGACTCCAGCTCTTGACGACCTTGGTCACCCTCTGACCAGAGAGGAGGTGGTACCACGACCGAACAAAGCTGGACGTTTTCCAGAGAAACCGGGGAAAAATTCTGGCTCTTTCCCTCAACACAGAGAGTTGACCTCACAATTCAAATCAGAGACAGTTTTATCACCTGAGCACTTTATGGATAATCTGCCTATTTTTCTCACAGAGGAAAGAGCAGGTAGTTCTTAAATCAGCCCCCGAATCTTCTCTCTGGCCTGAGGGAGCGAGCGCACGCACGCACGCACACACACACACGCACACACACACACGCTGCCGGGACCTCATTAGTCAGGCCTCGTTAACACCAAGGTTAATGAGCGTGTAATTGGGCAGCACACAACCCATCAGCGTGCACATGTCATCACTTAAACGTCCTCTATGGAAACGTCTAAAAACATTTTCACCTCAACAGTCCACCTCTACAAACCATCAGTCTGACTCAGGGACAGGACATTAGCGCCATCTGCTGGCCAAACCAGCGAACTTCCCATGCAGCTCAACCAATGACCAAAGCACAGGGTTTCCCTTCATCTTGCTTTTGTGTGTGTGTGTGTGTTTTCTTTGGTCTGCCCCCCCCCCCCCACCCTCCACCCCAAACACACTTGATGGCTCTACTGTAGATCAATATAAAGCTGACTCACTGTTAGACTAAAGAAAAGAGGGAATAAGGGGAGCAATGAGTGAAAGAAAAAACAATGAATGACCAAATTAGAGTGAATGAATGAATTACAGTAATTGAATGAATGAATGAATGAAAAAACTGCTCTTTTGCACTCAGTCTCTATGAGTTGAGTGTGCTGTGTGGAACGGTTTTGACAGGCTACCAGAGCAAACAGGAGGAGTGTCTTACTGTTAAAAACCACGTTATTGTCTTTGAAGTCCTTCCACTGCTGGTACCACTTTGAGTCTTTGTGAAGGACAACACCCATGGCCTCTCTGAAAACCCAGAAACACAGCAATCAGGTTTTGGTTTTTTTTTTCATAACACAGACGAGACTGACGGTCAGGGTCAGCTGTGTTATTACATTTAAAAACTCTGTTTCATCCATCCCTTCAAAACTGTTAATGCGAACTAAACATCCTGGATTTTACTGGAGGTCCATTAGACATAACCTACACACTACTGTAATCAAGATTGAATTCCAGCCTTTCCCAGAGAAAGGCTTTCGATAATCTATAGTCTATTTCAGTTAAGTTCTGGATGATGAAAAAGGGAGAGCCAGTGTCTGTCCTCACACGCTAATTGATTTTAGTGTCAGCGTGACCTGGGAGACCAGGGACAGGGCACAGAGTGATGGTGCCGTTGCTCTGAAACCCAATAAGCCCAAACTCATTATCTGACAGAGTGCTGTTGGGAGAGGGAGGCGAGCTGAGGAGCAGACAGGAGGAGATGGAGGACACAGACACTCACTCATTGGCCTCAAAGACCTTGGCCTCGCTGCCCGCCGCCTTGGAGGAGAAGTCGCTCCTCTTCCGTAACCGCGTGGGAGGTCGGTACGGTCCACTCTGCCCAAAATCATCTATCTCCTTCTTCACCGACTCCATACCCTACAGAGGAGCAGGGGACAGGGAGAGAGAGAGAGAGAGAGAGAGAGAGAGAGAGAGAGAGAGACCAAACCGAAAGAGAAAAAGCAAAAGATGGAACGATAGAAGGAGAGAGAGAAAGAGACAGACAGAGGAAGAGAGAGTAAGAATAGAGAGAGAAAAAAAATAAGTAAAAGAAATTGAATTATATTGAAATGAAAGATATCCATACTGCATTGCTAAAGAGTCCTGGGTTATACTTGGGGTATACCAGTATTTACTGGTTTCCAGCCCTCACCTGTGAGATGGCTCTGAAGGCACCAGTCTTCCCAAGTTTCTCTCCACTCTTGGACACGGTTTCCGCAGACTGCTTGGCCGTTTTCGCCGCTTCCTCGACCCCCTCTTTGATCTTCTTCCCCAGGTCCGTGCGGCTAACTTCCTCAAGCCCCTACGCTCAAAACACCGAGTCCGGGAGGGATTCGTCCGGGCGACACACCGCCATGCGGGGACAGTTAGTCGTTAAATACCGAATCCCCTAAACGCTCGTTTGTAAACTCCTCAATCTTTTCATCATGAGGATCATTATGTTTCATTATCTTTTACTTTTCAGAGGAAGATTAAGCACATTGTATTGATCAGCACTGTGCCGTACTGTGGTTTATGATCGGCTGGTCGTCAATGTTACAAAACATATTATCACAATGGGCTTCAAACGAAACTGAGCAAAAATCAGTGGATGTTGACTCGCGAGGATCTAAATAATAGAAATGTTGTTAAAGAAGTGTTAAATATTTCATCGACTTTTTGTCTGTGTACCTCTTTAACGCTCTCGGAAATTGTCCCTAGTTTCTTCCTCAGCACTTCCGAAGTCTTCATCGTTTCAGATTCGATCGTTTTCTGCAAAAACGGAGAGAAACATAAGATAAACCTTATACTCGTTTTTACATGAGGTCAACAGGTCGGCAAATGCAGAATCCACTTAAATCTACTTCTCTGCCTTTTCGTTGGACATTAAAAAAAATAATAACAATTCGCTAAAATATTGTTAATTCCCTCAGACTGTTGACCACTGAGACAAGCCGCTCAGACGCTGAGACAAAAGAGTGACACACTCACGAATTTCCGCCTGGCTTGTTTGAGAGCATCCGACTCCTCTAGTTTTTTTGCCTCCTCGCGAAACTTCTTGATGTTCTCCTTCATCTCCTTATTTTTACTCAGCTCCTGCTTCAGGCTGTCCAGAAACTCCCCAAGAAAGCCCTTTCGCCCACCTCCTCCACCCGACGCGTGCCGCGTCTACAGAACGTGCGCATTTCCACGAAGCAAGATATTACAACACTATTCATCATGCGCCTCTGGATAGACAGTCGTGGTTAGTACTTTTTTTTTTTTTTAAATAACAACACTCTTAATAAAGTGGTTTAATAATACAGAAGAAATCATGAATACAGTTAGATGTTCAAAATAGAACAAATAAAAAATACCATTAACTTATTGAATAAACATCTGTACCTGTAAGGTGTTGGTGACTGGCACACATATCCTGTGTAGATGGGACCTGTCATATGTGGCGACATAGGGACGAGACAACAGCAACACGCAACTCCTTCGAACACAACGCTGGAGAAAACACAGCCGATGTAAGCATTCATTACCACCGAATGACAGAGACACTATGAGTAGTTCTATTCTGTGTTCAGACCAAGGCAAATTAAATCTAGAGAATATGCCAGTAGGTTACAGCTGTGACTCTGTTGACAAACTTGTTTGCCGTCGATCGATCCGAAAATTGCCATTATTTTCACTGAAACCTCTTTGGCTGGAAACTGTATGTGGTGTACGTGGTTACTGTATTGGGTAAATCCTTGTTAGCTGAAAAATCCTTGAATAACCAGTACATTTTCATAACCTCAAAGACACGCTATATTGAATATCATGTATTCCGCGAAAACAATATCAGATTAAGATAATAATATGTTAAATCAAAATTGTTCTTTAAATTCTCCAAGAATGTTTTAATCCAGGCCTCAGATTACACCGGCATGACAAACCGTTCGCTCAATGCCCTACTGATTATTTTCCTTGAAAACGCGTGCAGTACAAAAACATACATATTCGCTCCGGTGTTGAATCGTATTCAAAACCCGAAACAACATTCTCCGCATGCTTTTTCTCTCAGGCTGTGAATTTAATGCTTTCAAGAACGAAGTCTCACCTGGTAACACTGACACAAGGAGGCCGCCATGTTGGTACTGTTGCCTGTGACCTTTTACCGCACTGGCCCGTGACGTATGTCGATAGGCGGAGCCAAATGTCCGATCAAATAGGAACGTATGATTATGATAAATACTCTTCAGCGCGTAGCGATATCGCTGAGTGTGAAACAATACATATTCCTGCTTCTTTTAAATTAAATGAAAATATCGAAGAGGTGAGATCGTAAACCTCTGACCTCACGTTCATGATCACTAACCTTCTTTCGTTCAATCTCCTTCAGACAAAAAAATGTCATCTTGGAAGAATCACCAGTTCATACCAAGTGAAGTGGAATGTTTATTTTTGTTTCATGTGAATACAGGCATCTGAAACTTTGTAATCCTTTGATAACAAAGGCGACCCAAAAGATGCAAGACTACAAATTGGTAAAAAGTAATCACTAACCAGTACTATTATAAAAAGTAATAAATGTCTTTCAATAAACTGGCATTCAAAAAGGCAAGTTTAAAATAAAAGCTGTTAAATATAGTTTGTGTTCAATTACACAAGTGAAGAATCCACCCGTCAAGCACAGACCATGAAAAAAAAAAAAAAAAAAAAGCCATCAGTTGAATATGGAGTCATTCATCATTTTTGTTTTAATTCTCTGTTTTAGGAACTGTAATACGTGAAAACAAGCATCATAATTATCATCCAATCTGTATGCAAAATGTTTGTGTACAAAACTCTGAAGGACTTTATTTTCTAAAAACCAAAACACAAAAACACACAAATATCCCATTTTAAGGTCTCGTGACTGAGATTTATTACCAAACGTTCCATAAGGGCAATGGAGAAAAACATTACAATAAAAAGAATGGAGAGAGAGAAAAACAAAAAACAAAAACAAAAACCAAAAATAAAAATTTGGTCTCTAAAATCCATGAACAAGCCGAACTAAAAGTGCAAAACTCTTTTGCACTGATACAAAAATTTTAGTTTAACAAAAAGGAAGGGGGGAGGGGGGGGGAGAGAAAAAAAAAAAAAAAAAAAGAGAGAGAGAGAAAAGATGGAGGGATGGGTGTGGTGGAGGAGTAAGTGGCGGGTGGTTTTATGCGTTCCTGTCGATCCTGACGTCGATCTCCCTCCCGTTGAGTCGGAAGCCGTTCATGGTGCGACAGGCTCTCTCCGCCGTCTCCGGGCTGTCGAAGCGAACCACGCCGCAGCCCTTGGACTTGCCGTTCTCCATCTTAATATCAGCGTACTGCACCATACCTGTCACACACCACAAGTGTGGCAAAGTTTAAAATCAAATGTGTTGCACTGAAAGCGCTGACGAGACATGAGTAACCTGTGTTGATGCGAGATTCATGTGAAAAACGCCTGGATGCTGAGGAGGGGGGGCTGAACTGGGTGAGTAGCGGGGGCTTAATTTGGCAGAGGAGAGGGTTTGAGTGTGGAGTTACTAGAGGGGTGAACTCTTACCACATGCATTAAAGGTATCCTTCAGCATCTTCCAGGTGAAATCAAACGGCAACTGAAACGAGAGAACAAACACGTTTTAATTGTGCTTTTATATCACAACACAACTAACCCAAATGGAGGATCACATTAGAGAACACAGCGGAGTCACACCCCTGTGTCTGGACTCACATTTCTGACAAAGATCTGACAGCCCTTCCTGGCGTTGGCTCCCGCCCCGGTGCCAGTCCCGCTGAAGGAACCACCGAAGTTTCCACGTTCGAGATCCGAGGGACGGTCAAATTGGCCTCCGGTTCCAGAGCCCATGCGGTCGAGGTTGGAGCCCATGCGGTCGAGTCCCGTGGCAGGGAAACGGTCGTGACCGGCTCCGCCCATGCGGTCAAAATTGGTTCCCATCCGCTCCAGCCCGGTGTTCATTCTGTCCATGCCGAGAGGAGAGCTGAAGTCCATCCCACTGCCCATGCGGTCCAAGCTGGACGGGCCCAGACGGTCAAACCCTGCCGGTCCCAGGCGGTCCACTCCAGAGGTCATGCGGTCCAGGCCAGAACCCAATCTGTCCAGCCCAGAGCCCATACGATCAAACCCAGATCCAAGCCTGTCCAGATCAGACACGCGATCCATTCGGTCCATGCCCAGCCGGTCCAGGCCACCCATGCGGTCCATTCCACCGCCAAGACGGTCCATACCAGAACCCATTCTATCCATACCCAAGGAGTTTCCTAAACAACCAAACACAGGCAGTGGGTTACACCACTGAACTATTACCACAGACAAGGTTACGACACATGATCACTGTTAGACAGCTCTGATTCTTCGAGGATTAAGTCCATCTGGGTCAGTCTTACTGGTTAAGGGTGAAGTGCTGATTACTCACCCATTCCCCTGTCAAAGTCTCCAAAGTTGTTGCGAGACATGCCCATCTCGTTACGGCCACCGAATTCTCTGTCAAACGCTGCACCGATGCCGCGATCCATTTCTGTAGAGTGGTCAAAACAGAAGGTTAGTTACCCAGGCTACACGCAAGATGAGCTTTAGACCAGGGTGTGTGTGTGTGTGTGTGTGTGAGTGTGTAGGGAAAAATCCCACCATTCATCCTGCCCATTCCACCGGGTCCAAAACGATCCATGTTGTTCATTCCACCGCCGAAGTTATCGATTCCTTCAATTAAAAAAAAAAAACACACCACACAAGATGAGATGAGGATTGATCACAGACTCACAGGGGAGACCCCACACTCAGTGCCCTGCTGCTGTATATGGTTTCTGTAAAACATTCTGTGAAACACGTTTCAAAAACACATACCCCCCATTCGACCCATGCCACCAAAACCCATTCCATCCATGCCTACGAGAAGAAGGAGAAAATAAACAAACAGATGAGTATGGGGGGAGCAGACGAAAAAAAAAAAAGATCATGAATGAACAGTGAGATCAGAGATCAAACACGCATCCCATCATGCAAAGCGCCGACTCCCTGTCTCACCTCCGGGGCCCATGTTGTTCATGCCGCCTCCTCCTCCTCCTCCACCTCTGTTGAGCTGGGTGGCGTCGATGGGCTGCCCGCCCGGCCCCAGGCCCAGACCGATGCCACTCAGACCACCTACGGCCAAACAGGACACAGGGGCCCCCATCAGACAGACACACAACAGGCTCTGCACTCAACACTGCACCACTGACATTCTCACACTTCTCCACTTCACTCATTTCAAAAAGCTTTACACAAAGCCGTTTTCACTGTCGCCATGGTTACTTTAGTCATCTTCCCCGAGAGAAGCTGCGGACTTACGGGGGAGTGCTGGAGGTCTCTCTGGTGGTCCAAAGTCCTTGGGCAGAGATTTCTCATCCTAATAAAACAAACCATATTTCTTTTCTTTAATAACCATCCATTCGCCACGCCTCGCATACCTGTTTAGATGAACTACCTACACATTTGGAGAAAAGTCACTTACCAGTTTAACATGCATGACTCTGTTGAATAGGAGCTGTCCATTGAACATGGCTGTTGGCATTATTAAGGAAAACTTCATGCAAAACCGAAACATTTAACATTCAAATCCGTAAAACAGCAGCAGACATGAGGAGAGCACACAGGCGTGCAGTGTGTGTGTGTGTGTACGTGTGTGTGCATGTGTGAGTTGTTTGGCACAGTGAAGGATACAGACTGCCTGAACAGCCTCGATGGGCATCTCAAAGGTCACTGTCCCCATGCCTCTGCTCTTCCCGTCTTTGTCCTCCAGGATGTCGGCGCGCACCACCACTCCAGCCATACTGAACACCTCCTTCAGCTTCTTCCAGCCCACCTTATAGTCCAGCTGCAACCCCACACACACACACACACACACACACAGAGCACCATACAGTTCAGTCAAACAGCAGCTCCACAACAGCACTGAAACACCCAGACTGTGACATTTTTATTACAGAGAAAATTCAAAAGTTTCTTGGTTCAAGATGTGAAAACATTGTTCAAATTTACTCAAAGTTCAGATGCGGGCTAGCCAACGCATCCCAAAAAGTCCTTAGTTAACAACAAATGAGGAGTTGAGTGTGTTCGACAAGCTGCCGGCGACCAAGGGTCCGAGGCTAATCTTACGTTAGCAACGAAGACGGTGCTTCCTATTTTGCCGGCCTGAAGTCCGTGGATGATCTCGTTGGGAATGTTGGGGTTGTTCATGAGGCTGGGGGGGATGTTGACCATGGGCGGGGCGCCAGGCCCTGGTCCCATTCCCATTCCCATGCCCATACCTCCGCCCATTCCACCACCCATGCCCCCAGGGGGGCCTCCGCCACCCCCACCCTGGGCACGCTGAGCGTCTCGCTGGGCTATCAGACCATCTGGGTCCTATGCACACATACACAGAGGAGTCACTATGTTACAGCATCAGGTTAGTGTGGATATAACAATGTAACGAATGCGAACTAGCATCACTGGAGGAACTGGCGGATACGCAGTGTAACGAATGCTAACTAGCATCACTGTAAGAACTGGCGGATACGCAATGTAATGAATGCTAACTAGCATCACTGTAGGAACTGGCGGATACGGGGGAACTGAATAGAAATGGAACAAATACAGATGGGGCTAAACTCTTACCTCCTTCACCTTCAACGGGCGTCCGTTTAGCACATGTTTGTTCACCTTCTCCACGGCCTTTTTCATCAGCTCCTCGGTGCGGAACTCAACCACACTATAAAAGGTCCAGACAAAATGAACACCACATCATTGAATATGGGCAAATAAAAAAAAAGATAAAAGAAAAAACAGAGATAAAAAGATTGAGAGAGGTACTTACGCACAACCCTGTGTTCAATGAAGTCATCAAGGAGGGGGCAACAAGAGCCAGAAAAAAGAAGGAGGAAGAGCAAGTCAGAAAACAAACGGGAGAAAACTGAGAGACCAAAATGTAAAAGTATATATCCACTAAACACAGTGTTTAACCGTTACGTGTTATACTGCTCAAGTTCTACATCTCTCTGTATGTGACTGTGCCAAACTCGCGAGGCTCAGAGTGACTTCAGAATGCTGCAAACCCTCGACCTCACAACGGGAACAGACGTAACATGTTCTACCTGTAGCAATTTTCCAGAACAAATGGCACTCCGCCAACATAGTTATTCCGGTAAAAACGCTTTCTACGCGTTTTATAAAGACCCCTACTCGTTTTTAAGAAAACCGCGGCTATGGACTCGTTAAGTACGGCCATTGAGTTTCGCACTGGCCTAATTCTTTCA
Source organism: Chanos chanos (assembly GCF_902362185.1). NCBI lineage: Eukaryota > Metazoa > Chordata > Actinopteri > Gonorynchiformes > Chanidae > Chanos > Chanos chanos. Next base: position 2,018,292 of record NC_044503.1, on the reverse strand, counting down.
ACCCAATTAGCTGAAGTCCCAAATGACCAACACCACCAAATCACATGGTCCGTGCAAGCTGCTGCGTTCACGTCATGAGGGACTGGAGCCACGAGAGAGAGCAGAAATTACCAAACAGGACTCAAAACCATTCCTGTGATCCCACTCCGTAACCATTATCCAACCTATTTTCACCCAGGAGTCACCCGACAACATTTGAGACTCAGGTCTGAATATTCCCAACAATGAAAGGAGATTTAAAAAAAAAAAAAAAAGAAAGAAAAAAAAAAAAAAAAAGAAACTCATTCGGACAAACTGAGGTTCGTCTGTTTCACTTACCCTTGATTTGCCTTCTGCGTCCATTAAGTGTTCCACGTACGTTACCTCACCCACTACAAATCAGATTCCAGACGACACACACCAAAGGGAGAGAAGCCGAGAGAACAATTGGGGTTTAGAGCAGACACACAACCGGTGGGGGTGACAGTGAGCTTGGCTGTCTAAGTCCAGAGCATTCCACCCCCCAGCACCACAGCAACACAATTCTGGTACAGGTCTACAAAGAGCAAGCGCTTCATCTGCAAATGGCACTTCTTAAGCTGTCCTTGCAGGAGCCTCAACACCTTGAGCGACAGATTAACCACCCCTCTGATCATACTCTCCAATTGAAATGCATCTTCACCTTGGACTTTTTTAAATAAACTTAGGGTCAGGATGAAACTGACCGAAAAAGGATTGAATCTTAAAAATCAACAGTTCCCAACTCTTGAGATAAGCGAAATCCGCAACAACTCGACAGAGCCGAGACCAGAAGGTTTGTCTGAGCAAAATTGTTATAGCAACTGTTAACCCAAACCACAAGACCGTCAAGTAGGTAGGCCCGTATGGATGCCCCGAGTCAGTAGCCACCCCTAACTAACACTGCACTGGTGTGACCTAAACCAACTCCAAAGACAGGCTGCAGAAGGCTTAAAACTGCACACCTTTGGAATCTCTAACCAAAGTGCAAAATCTGCTGGCACAAAATTAATTCTGATTCGTGCAGAATGAAGTTACGAACCACCACGGCCGTGTCCGGCCGATAAAGTCCACTCAGTCAATGGACAGCCCACTTCTCATTTGACACAAGGACAAGCTTAAGAAGCTGCTTTACTCTGCAGACCTGTACCCCAAGACTTCTCCAACACACATCCATTAATAGGTACAATACGGAGTTCTGCTGTGGCAAACCTAAAAAAGAGAATGCAATTTAATGCTAGTCAGTCCATTCCAAATGACACAACACAGGATTTCCACTAGGTATGCACACCACAGGGCATGCAGAGCACAACCGCGGTACACAAAGTTATCGTACAGTAGAGAGAGCCTGTGCTTTACCCCACATATCAGCTAGCATTGTTACATACCTTAAAGAACTCAGTTGGTTTATTCATTTGTGAACAAACTGGCTCAAATGTAATTGCAATTGCCCATGCCCCAATCTCCAAAGTGATTAAACAGCGAGAATGTGACCAAAGACTGGGGAGGATGAAATCTGAAAGGGCTGCTGTCCCAATACAACAACCACGTAGAGTTTCTGAAAACTCTTCAAATGGTGCTTTACTGGAGCTCTACTTAAATTCAGTGACTTCACACATTCAACGCTCAAGCTGTGTCACCCAGAGTTGATTGTTCAATGCTGGAAATCCCAGTCTATGCAGAGCACAATCCGTATACAAATACAGAACTGACAGTCACAGTCAGAGATATAAATGTAGCGTACAGGTGAAAAGTTGACCTATAAACAGATTGGAGAGTTTCCAAACAGCAACATTTCCGTGAGAATAGACAAGGGCCTCCTGAATCAATGTTGTGAAATAACTACCCAAGTCTGAAAGTAACCACTACCTGGACCAACAAGCTAGGAAATCCCATTTCCAAATCTGGGATGCAACGACAGAGGAAGACACTCTAATCCCGAAGGAACTGAACGCAAAAGCCCTCTACGCTTCGTGGTACGGCGTTGCAAATCCTTACCCTTTTCTTTCATTAGGTCTTTGAGAGCTTGCCATTTCACGTCGTAAGGGATATTGCTGACAAAAACGCGGTATCTCTTGGACGGGTTCCCGTAGGGCTCAAACCGCCCCCCACCGCGCTTCTGGGACCGCTCCTTCCTTGGCTCGTGGTTGGGTTTGCCATTCACGGGCCCTCTGGGAACAGAAAGGCTCGTGAAAATACGTAATCACCAAAAGAAAGAAAGAAAGAAAGAAAATCAACTCATCGCGTAGCCTAACTGTTGTCGGAGTCTTAAAACCATGTCACAGTGCATACAGCTTAAGTGTTTGGAGAATCGATTTAGCCAAGCTAGTTCGATCACGTACATTTCTCTTCGCTTATAAAACGCTGAGAAGATTAAAAACGTACATAAACAGTTAGTAATTGCGAACCTGCCGTCTATGAAACGCTACCTAAGTCACTATAGGTGGCAAACAATAACAGATCTATGGACTTTATATTCAGCTAGCTCATTAGCTAACGAACCCATTTTTGCAAACTTCGAGTAAAGTAATTATTTGTCTAGTGGTAAAGTTGAGATAAGTACAATGTTGGGTGCAAACTAAAGTGAAGTCCTGCAAATTACTAATATCTGGGCGCAATCTGCGCCGTACAGGTTATTCTTTAACCCTGGCCGGCTAACAAAAGAACAGCAAGCTTTTATAGCGGCCTATCGTCTCCACCGGTGGAACTAGCTAACTACGCAGGCTTGCTGATTAGCGATCATTCATAACATACACATCACGCTCGAGTCGAATAATACCGTTAGGTTTCTAAGATGAGAGGGCACAAAGCGCTTCAAAAAAGGGCCTCCGTATTCTTTATGATGTTAATAACGACCACTAAATGATCAAACTGAGTCAGCTCTTACCCTTGGCCTGGTTTCTCAGCTTCAGTCGACATTTTGGTGCGGCTTGTTCTTCACAAACACGTCGACTATACGATAAAGTTTGAGTCGATTGGTTTTAAATATTACTTTAAAAAGCCAGTTACGGCTCTCTACAACTGTTCGTCTTCAATCTGTTTCCTCGGATATCGGCTCTGGTTAAGTTGTTTTCGCTTAACTTGCACGCTTACTGAGGGCTGGTTGAAATGGCGGTTAAAACACTGAGGAGCTAGCGTTATGAAGGTGCGCGAGCATCAAGTCGCTCGTGCATTCTGGGAATTCGTCCTGACGCAGTTGTTGGATTGCATGCGTGTGCGCTACTAGCTTTGGCGATAACGTGCTCCGATCCGTTGCCTGTAATAGTGACTTTTTTCCCGATTAATTTACTGAGATATTATTGACAATCTGTCACACCGATTCACTTTTCTGCCCCTATAGTTATTAGACGGGGTTATGCAGAAAAACTGTCCGTAAACAAAATCCCCTTGCGACACACAGAAACTCAGTCAATACTGTAGCAAAATAATTTCGCGCAACGTTGTATTGAAGTAAAAGCTCTTCACTAAGCTATTTTTCAGACTTTTAACAGCTCTGTCATGTTCCTTGTTAATCACTGGTTAAATGTTAATGCTGGACCTTCAAAACACTGACCTGTGACATATATTCGTAATATCAATCAAATAAATGTTTAAACGTCACTTGACATATGCTAGTTTTCTTCTATTCTCGTCTCTTCTGATGACAAATAGATAGCATCAGTTGTATTTTTCTTAATGAATATGTTGGCAGTGGCAAATTAAAGGACCCCTCCCTTCCTGCAGTCGGAGAGATCTCTTCCTACAACGGCCGGGTTGCGATAGTCAGCGCATTGCTTAAGTGAGTGAGGTTCGTGTATGCATGCTGACGGAGAGAGAGCGACTGCTTCGCACCAGAGGCGTTGGAGACGTTTGAATTAAACCGCATTCACTTTCTCTTCTGAAGCTGGAGCCTTTTTTCAAACATGGGGAACAGAGATGATGAATACGATTTCTTATTCAAAGGTAAACCAGCCATGCCAACCTTCCTGGTTGGGTAATATCTGTCTCGGAATGTTTTTTTTTTAATCCACACTGTGCTAGAATCTTCTGAACAGTGTGTATCTGTTGTGTGTAGTCTTGTCTAATCCATAAAGTGATTGTTTAATGTGAATTCTAATCAGCGCTCATACCCGGTGAAAACCTATGATTGTCGCATTGTGTTAGATAGATCAAAGCGAGCGAATGGTGGACCTCAGCATTAATTGTTCGCTAGGATGTGTCGGTTCTTTAGATCAAGGAAAATACATGGAATTTCTAGTACATAATGTGGCAGTTTATTTAGCGCTTTGCGGCATTTGCAGAAACTGTCTTTCTGTGTGTTGGCTGAATTCCGTTTTTTGTAAAATGCGCTTGGTGCATTTCATCACATTTTTTTGTTGGGAGAATTACAGCATTCATTTACATCGTCGTAAAATCCATATAAAAACCGAGTTTGTGTTAGACACAGGGGGCCAAAAAATGTAGGAGCACCGGAAGGGAGAGCACAGGGTAGAAATGTTGATTCAGACTTCCACAGTACAGGACCACAGCTTCCTCTAGTCAGATGGCACAAAGGCAAAGTTCAGTGGTGTTTCCTTTAAAAAAAAAAGACAGAGCAGCATTTTTTCTGGATTTACGACTCAGGGTCAACCATTTACCGGCAAAGCACAATGAGCTCGATTTTTTTTCCAGGCCTCAAACGAATAAATAAATAAGTAAATAACGTTGAGAACTTAGGACACGCTATGTTAAGCCACAGCTGTCCACTGATTGTGGTTAGAAGTCACTCTGAATCAGAGACCGTGATAAATGAATAAACGTGTGTTTCATCGTTAAACTTGTTTCAAGGCTACGAATGGGCGTTTGTGTTTAAGGCATGTGTATCGTTTGAAATGTGTTTTGCGTTGTACTGGTATTGATTAGGTAATGGCTTCTTTTGCTTTGGCAGCTCATAACTTTGCTGTGCTGAAGCATCACTGATAGCGATCAGCATAGATTTTCTAGGCGGCTGCTCTCTCTCTGTGTGTGTGTGTGTGTGTGTGTTAATGTGGTGGATGGGTAGAATATTCTGGAAAAGTCCAAGGCTCCTCTCTGGCAATGTCGGATGTGTGATGGTTTTATTAAGTAGTTTGTGTGTTGAAAGACAATAACTGATTGCCCCATGGCAGATGTGTTAATGCTCAGGGTGTTTGGTAAAGGTTTGTGTGTTTGTGTGTGTGTGTGTTTTACATCAGTGGTGCTGATCGGAGACTCCGGCGTGGGGAAGAGTAACCTGCTGTCCCGTTTCACACGGAACGAGTTTAACCTGGAGAGTAAGAGCACCATCGGAGTGGAGTTTGCCACTCGCAGCATCCAAGTGGACGGCAAAACCATCAAGGCTCAGATCTGGGACACAGCAGGACAGGAGAGATACAGAGCCATCACCTCAGCGTGAGTGTATACACACACACACACTCACACTCAGTACTAAACCATCATCAATATGGAGACATTCGATAGTGAGGATTGTTCAGAATGAGACGCAGTGTGATCTGAAGAGCTCCACCATCTCGACCTAAATCATCAACTTCTAAATCATATGATTTATGTCATGAGTCTGTTGATGAGTTTCTGAATATTATTGTCAGATGTGTTAGACTAGAACTGGAATACAGGAATGACACTCTCCTGAAACACTCTGACCTCTGACCTCAGTTTTGTTTTCATTTCTTTGATTATTATAATAAACATAGTCTTTGCGTGCGCATGTGTGTTTGTGTGTGTGTGTGTGTGTGTGTGTGCGCGCGTGTGTGTGTGTGTTTGTGTGTGTGTGTGTGTGTGTGTGTGTGTGTGTGTGTGTGTGTGTAACAGGTACTACCGTGGTGCGGTGGGCGCCCTGTTGGTCTATGACATCGCTAAACATCTTACCTATGAGAACGTGGAGCGCTGGCTGAAGGAACTGCGTGATCACGCTGACAACAACATCGTCATCATGTTGGTGGGAAACAAGAGCGACCTGCGTCACCTCAGGGCGGTGCCCACCGACGAGGCTCGAGCCTTCGCAGGTAACGGCCGACAGGAAGCCCCCCGTCCGTAACCCGCCTTTATTTCACCACTAATAACTCCGCTTCATAACACAAGCACGGGGAAGAGCTTTAGAGGAGGACGGCAGTCTGGTGTGGACTCACGCTCACCTGTGCTGATGATTTAACCCTTTCACACGCTCTCTTACAGAGAAGAACAACCTGTCCTTCATCGAGACGTCAGCCTTGGACTCCACAAACGTAGAGGAGGCGTTTAAAAACATCCTCACAGGTGAGAAACAGTCTTTATAGAGCGCTGTGTGTGTGTGTTTATAGAGCGGGGTGCGTGTGTTTATAGAGCGGGGTGCGTGTGTGGGTGTGTGTGTGTGTGTTTATAGAGCGCTGTGTGTGTATTTTTAAGTGTTTGGACAGAGCTGCTCTGTGTATGTGTGTGTGTGTGTGTGTGTGTGTGTTTAGGGATTAAGGTGACCAGTGTTACCAGTTTCAGTTTCATATTCTTTGGTGTTAACGGTGATGCAAGGGGTCAGGAGAGTAAACCCAGTCTCTTGGTTTGCAGAAATCTATCGGATTGTATCACAGAAGCAGATCGCTGAGAGATCTGCGCATGACGAGTCTCCCGGCAACAACGTGGTGGACATCAGCGTCCCGCCCACCACTGACGGGCAGAGAGGCAACAAACTGCAGTGTTGCCAGAACCTGTGACATCACACCGGGATGCCCCGCCCACCTGCTTCAAACTTCCCCATCCGTCCATTCTTCCTCTTGTCTCTTTGGTTTGTTTTGTTTTGCTTTTTTTTCGGCTTTTTAACCCCCCAGTTATGAGACATCTTTCTTTTTTTGACATGGTTGCAGTCAGTCGTATCTATCGACTCATACAGGTGGAGAGCAGCGTAGTAAATGCAATTATCTCTCTCTCTCTTTCTCTCTCACTCACACACACACACACACACACACACACTCCACACAGAGCACAGAGCAGTTATCTCAGAGACACACACATTCCACACAGAGCACTGGGGATCATATTCTGTGTGTGAACCTGGAATATGGATTGAAATGCAGGATTGAGCTCCACTCTCACTCAGTGCGTCTGGACAACAGTAATGCTGTCCTCTCTGAGAGGATTCACTACACAGGATTTGTTTTTTTGTTTTGTTTTGTTTTTTTCAGTACTTAGTTCAAGTACAGAGAGGGGTTTTCACAAAGCCAGATTTCTCAGTGAACTGGATAACTGGAGTCATAAATGTTCTCTAGTTGAGGACACCACTGGACAGTTTTGATATCTGACTAACGTTATCTGGCTAACTGTGAGATCTGTTTTGAGGAAAACCCCACTCTGCGGAGTACCCTCTATACTGGAGGTACTGCAGTGGGTGTAATTAGACTCTTTCCCCACTAGATGGTGCTCTGTATATAACCACCTACTGCGGGTTAGCCCTAGTGGGATTGTTTTTTTTTCCTGCTTTGTACCATTATGTTCAGTGCCACTCAGGCAGTCTCTGCTTTTTCGTCCTCATGCCAGAAACCCTTAAAAGATGTATTTATTAAGATGGGTTTGACCTTACCCTGTTTTACTGTAAATAAAAACGTGGACTTTACAATAAATCTCCCCTCAAAGTCGAACAAATGCAGGTCTTCGTTTGTTCTTCTCAGAATTGAGCTGATGTTATGGAGCACGAGCACTTTCGTTGATATAGGTTTCATCCATTCAGACTGGCTTAAAAAAAAATGTTATTTTCATTTAACTGAACTTCATACATCTTTGAAAAGTAGAATTCAGCCAAGTTTAATGAAAGTGTGTCCCCCCAGTTCTCTGTGTGGTCTGTTTTCCTGCCTGAGGGAGACATGTAAACCTACAGTAAAGTCAGATCAGCAGAGATGAGACACGCTGTGAGGAATCAGTCTGTCGCCCGGGTGGGAAAGTGGACACGGGGCTAAAAGAGCCGGGAGGGTAGCGTCAGTGATGGGAGGGTAGCGTCAGTGATGGGAGGGTAGTGTCAGTAGGGTGAGGGTAGCGTCAGTGATGGGAGGGTAGTGTCAGTGGTGGGAGGGTAGTGTCAGTGATGGGAGGGTAGCGTCAGTGATGGGAGGGTAGTGTCAGTAGGGTGAGGGTAGCGTCAGTGATGGGAGGGTAGTGTCAGTGGTGGGAGGGTAGCGTCAGTGGTGGGAGGGTAGCGTCAGTGATGGGAGGGTAGTGTCAGTGGTGGGAGGGTAGTGTCAGTAGGGTGAGGGTAGCGTCAGTGATGGGAGGGTAGTGTCAGTAGGGTGAGGGTAGCGTCAGTGATGGGAGGGTAGTGTCAGTGGTGGGAGGGTAGCGTCAGTGATGGGAGGGTAGTGTCAGTGGTGGGAGGGTAGTGTCAGTAGGGTGAGGGTAGCGTCAGTGATGGGAGGGTAGTGTCAGTGGTGGGAGGGTAGCGTCAGTGATGGGAGGGTAGTGTCAGTGGTGGGAGGGTAGTGTCAGTAGGGTGAGGGTAGCGTCAGTGATGGGAGGGTAGTGTCAGTAGGGTGAGGGTAGCGTCAGTGGTGGGAGGGTAGTGTCAGTGGTGGGAGGGTAGCGTCAGTGATGGGAGGGTAGTGTCAGTGATGGGAGGGTAGTGTCAGTGATGGGAGGGTAGTGTCAGTGGGGTGAGGGTAGTGTCAGTGATGGGAGGGTAGCGTCAGTGGTGGGAGGGTAGCGTCAGTGGTGGGAGGGTAGCGTCAGTGATGGGAGGGTAGCGTCAGTGGTGGGAGGGTAGCGTCAGTGATGGGAGGGTAGCGTCAGTGGTGGGAGGGTAGCGTCAGTGATGGGAGGGTAGAGTCAGTGATGGGAGGGTAGCGTCAGTGATGGGAGGGTAGTGTCAGTAGGGTGAGGGTAGCGTCAGTGATGGGAGGGTAGCGTCAGTGATGGGAGGGTAGCGTCAGTGGTGGGAGGGTAGCGTCAGTGATGGGAGGGTAGCGTCAGTGGTGGGAGGGTAGCGTCAGTGGTGGGAGGGTAGAGTCAGTGATGGGAGGGTAGCGTCAGTGATGGGAGGGTAGTGTCAGTAGGGTGAGGGTAGCGTCAGTGATGGGAGGGTAGCGTCAGTGATGGGAGGGTAGCGTCAGTGGTGGGAGGGTAGCGTCAGTGATGGGAGGGTAGCGTCAGTGGTGGGAGGGTAGCGTCAGTGGTGGGAGGGTAGCGTCAGTGATGGGAGGGTAGCGTCAGTGGTGGGAGGGTAGCGTCAGTGGTGGGAGGGTAGCGTCAGTGATGGGAGGGTAGTGTCAGTAGGGTGAGGGTAGCGTCAGTGGTGGGAGGGTAGCGTCAGTGGTGGGAGGGTAGTGTCAGTGGTGGGAGGGTAGTGTCAGTAGGGTGAGGGTAGCGTCAGTGATGGGAGGGTAGTGTCAGTGATGGGAGGGTAGCGTCAGTGATGGGAGGGTAGTGTCAGTGATGGGAGGGTAGTGTCAGTAGGGTGAGGGTAGCGTCAGTGATGGGAGGGTAGTGTCAGTGGTGGGAGGGTAGCGTCAGTGATGGGAGGGTAGCGTCAGTGATGGGAGGGTAGTGTCAGTGATGAGAGGGTAGCGTCAGTGGTGGGAGGGTAGCGTCAGTGATGGGAGGGTAGTGTCAGTGATGGGAGGGTAGTGTCAGTGATGGGAGGGTAGCGTCAGTGGTGGGAGGGTAGCGTCAGTGATGGGAGGGTAGTGTCAGTGATGGGAGGGTAGTGTCAGTGATGGGAGGGTAGTGTCAGTGGGGTGAGGGTAGTGTCAGTGATGGGAGGGTAGTGTCAGTGGGGTGAGGGTAGCGTCAGTGGTGGGAGGGTAGTGTCAGTGATGGGAGGGTAGTGTCAGTGGGGTGAGGGTAGTGTCAGTGATGGGAGGGTAGTGTCAGTGGGGTGAGGGTAGTGTCAGTGGGTGGAGGGTAGCGTCAGTAGGGTGAGGGTAGCGTCAGTGATGGGAGGGTAGTGTCAGTAGGGTGAGGGTAGTGTCAGTGATGGGAGGGTAGTGTCAGTGATGGGAGGGTAGTGTCAGTGATGGGAGGGTAGCGTCAGTGGTGGGAGGGTAGCGTCAGTGATGGGAGGGTAGTGTCAGTGATGGGAGGGTAGTGTCAGTGATGGGAGGGTAGTGTCAGTGGGGTGAGGGTAGTGTCAGTGATGGGAGGGTAGTGTCAGTGGGGTGAGGGTAGCGTCAGTGGTGGGAGGGTAGTGTCAGTGATGGGAGGGTAGTGTCAGTAGGGTGAGGGTAGCGTCAGTGGTGGGAGGGTAGTGTCAGTGGTGGGAGGGTAGTGTCAGTGGTGGGAGGGTAGTGTCAGTAGGGTGAGGGTAGCGTCAGTGGGGTGAGGGTAGCGTCAGTGATGGGAGGGTAGCGTCAGTGGTGGGAGGGTAGCGTCAGTGGTGGGAGGGTAGCGTCAGTGGTGGGAGGGTAGTGTCAGTGATGGGAGGGTAGTGTCAGTAGGGTGAGGGTAGCGTCAGTGGTGGGAGGGTAGCGTCAGTGGTGGGAGGGTAGCGTCAGTGGGGTGAGGGTAGTGTCAGTGATGGGAGGGTAGCGTCAGTGGTGGGAGGGTAGTGTCAGTGATGGGAGGGTAGTGTCAGTAGGGTGAGGGTAGCGTCAGTGATGGGAGGGTAGCGTCATAGATGGGAGGGTAGTGTCAGTGATGGGAGGGTAGCGTCAGTGATGGGAGGGTAGCGTCAGTGGTGGGAGGGTAGCGTCAGTGATGGGAGGGTAGTGTCAGTGATGGGAGGGTAGTGTCAGTGGTGGGAGGGTAGCGTCAGTGATGGGAGGGTAGTGTCAGTGATGGGAGGGTAGCGTCAGTGATGTGCAGGGTAGCGTCAGTGGTGGGAGGGTAGCGTCAGTGATGGGAGGGTAGCGTCAGTGATGGGAGGGTAGCGTCAGTGATGTGCAGGGTAGCGTCAGTGGTGGGAGGGTAGCGTCAGTAGGGTGAGGGTAGCGTCAGTGATGGGAGGGTAGCGTCAGTGGTGGGAGGGTAGTGTCAGTGATGGGAGGGTAGTGTCAGTGATGGGAGGGTAGCGTCAGTGATGGGAGGGTAGTGTCAGTGATGGGAGGGTAGTGTCAGTGGTGGGAGGGTAGTGTCAGTGATGGGAGGGTAGCGTCAGTGGTGGGAGAGTAGCGTCAGTGATGGGAGGGTAGTGTCAGTGGTGGGAGGGTAGCGTCAGTGATGGGAGGGTAGTGTCAGTGATGGGAGGGTAGCGTCAGTGAAGTGCAGGGTAGCGTCAGTGGTGGGAGGGTAGCGTCAGTAGGGTGAGGGTAGCGTCAGTGATGGGAGGGTAGCGTCAGTGGTGGGAGGGTAGCGTCAGTAGGGTGAGGGTAGCGTCAGTGATGGGAGGGTAGTGTCAGTAGGGTGAGGGTAGTGTCAGTGATGGGAGGGTAGTGTCAGTGATGGGAGGGTAGCGTCAGTGATAGGAGGGTAGTGTCAGTAGGGTGAGGGTAGTGTCAGTGATGGGAGGGTAGCGTCAGTGGTGGGAGGGTAGCGTCAGTGATGGGAGGGTAGCGTCAGTAGGGTGAGGGTAGCGTCAGTGATGGGAGGGTAGCGTCAGTGATGGGAGGGTAGCGTCAGTGGTGGGAGGGTAGCGTCAGTGATGGGAGGGTAGCGTCAGTGGTGGGAGGGTGGCGTCAGTAGGGTGAGGGTAGTGTCAGTGATGGGAGGGTAGCGTCAGTGATGGGAGGGTAGCGTCAGTGGTGGGAGGGTAGCGTCAGTGATGGGAGGGTAGCGTCAGTGATGGGAGGGTAGCGTCAGTGGGTGGAGGGTAGCGTCAGTAGGGTGAGGGTAGTGTCAGTGGTGGGAGGGTAGCGTCAGTGATGGGAGGGTAGTGTCAGTGATGGGAGGGTAGTGTCAGTGATAGGAGGGTAGTGTCAGTAGGGTGAGGGTAGTGTCAGTGGTGGGAGGGTAGCGTCAGTGATGGGAGGGTAGCGTCAGTGGTGGGAGGGTAGCGTCAGTGATGGGAGGGTAGCGTCAGTGATGGGCGGGTAGTGTCAGTGGTGGGAGGGTAGTGTCAGTAGTGGGAGGGTAGCGTCAGTGATGGGAGGGTAGTGTCAGTGGTGGGAGGGTAGCGTCAGTGATGGGAGGGTAGCGTCAGTGATGGGAGGGTAGCGTCAGTGGTGGGAGGGTAGCGTCAGTGATGGGAGGGTAGCGTCAGTGATGGGAGGGTAACGTCAGTGGGGTGAGTGCAGGCTTTGTTTTGCCTTTTGTCTTTTGGCTGAAGATTTAGATCAGCACTTTGTGCTCTGACACACAGAGAGAGAGCGAGGGAGAGGGAGAGAGAGGGAGAGGTCACCATAAACAGAGCAGCAGGAAGGGGCCAAAGAATGACAGGAACAGGACCCAAACAGATTTGGACCGGTCAACAAGCAGAACACACATAACACACACAATAATGACTATTGTTAAACTGCTGTCTGATGCCTTAATTTCAAATTCGTGTGGAGCTGACTATGGAGTAAAACAGAAGTTGTGTGGAATGTTCACATGCAGTGAATACTAGTCTCCATTCTCCACTGGTAAAACCCTCTCCCTCTCATACTGGTCTCCATTCTCCACTGGTAAAACTCTCTCCCTCTCATACTGGTCTCCATTCTCCACTGGTAAAACTCTCTCCCTCTCATACTGGTCTCCATTCCCCACTAGTAAAACTTTCTCCCTCTCGTACTGGTCTCCATTCTCCACTGGTAAAACTCTCTTCCTCTCATACTGGTCTCCATTCTCCACTGGTAAAACCTTGTCCCTGTCGTACTGGTCTCCATTCTCCACTGGTGAAACTACGTCTCACGGCCCAGTGTACAGCCCACTGTCTACATAACCGCAGACCGTCATCTCACGACATGATTCTCTGTTTTGCAGATGTAATGTAATGTAAGTATAAAACTGTTTTGCAGATGTAATGTAAACTATAAAGCTGTTTTGCAGATGTAATGTAAGTATAAAACTGCTGAGAGATGTGGTAGCATTCAGACCAAAGGCACCATGATCATCTTCAGAGGTCAGTGCAGAAGATGAGAATAACAGAAAACAGAACATGTTTCATGTTTGAGCAGAAACAACAGAGGCATGGTGAAGAGCTGGGTTATGTGTGTGTGTGTGTGTGTCTCTGTGTGTGTGTGTGTGTCTCTGTGTGTGTGTGTCTGTGTGTGTGTGCAAACATCAAACTTCAGCACAGGGCAGATCCACAGCATTTCACGGTTTCTCTGGTTTGTATTTATGTTTTTTTAATTTGCTTTTGCACACTTTTTCTCTTGGCTGATTGCAAAGCACCAACATTTGGTGAGGACATTACACACACACCTTTCCATTATCCACCGCACAACAGAAATGTCATACTGTCTCAAAGAGAGAGAGAGAAAAACCACAAACAGACAAAAAAGAATGAGTGATACAAAAAACTCCTGTGCTTAATGATCCAACATAAATTACATAAATGATTCATATGATTACATTTAAAACACAATGGCAAAAAAAAAGTTATTCAAACAAACAAACAAACAAACCCAACACAGAGAAAGTGAATAGTTGCTAATGTTCCTCTTGCACCAAAGTGAAACACTGGTCAAGGAAAAGTAACGCTTCCGTTTCTAATGACGACATAAAAAAGTAAACAAACCAACCCGGAGCAGATCTCGATAAGAGTGCAGGGCATGATGGGAAGATGATACAATCGTGTTTTTCAAACTCCCCTGTTTCAGTTACACCGATTATAAGAGCTAAATTCATTCAAACTGTGTTTCCCTTACAAATCTGTCATGAAGTGAAAGTGCCATAAGGTGATACAAAACAAACAAAACAAAACAAACAAAACCTAGAGACAAAAAGCCTGCATGCTTCTTTGGACAGAGGGGTTGTCTCTCTCAGCGGCCTAAAGAAGAGCGTAGTGTTAGTGTTAGCCTCCATGCTCCTCACCACCAACGCCGGGAGGCATAAGGTACGGAACTCGCGGCCCGTCTCCGTGACAACAAACGACGAATTCCGCTTGCGCTCTCCTGTAGGCCTGCACACGTGTGCGAACCTTCATAAGAACCGTCCAGCCTAAATCTCCAGTCCTCGGTAAGGGTGGAGGTTGTGGGCTCAGGTGTGTGTTGTTATTTTGGTAAACTGACATTGCACAGACCTGTGAGAAAAGCTCACACAGTAAAAGCCCATCAGAGACGAGATTTCCAAAAACAACAAAGTCTGTGGAAAAAAAAACATCAACTTCAAAAGTGTAAACTTAAAAAAAACTCAACATTTTATACGAACAAGAAATTTGTTAGCTTTCTCTTGCATACAAAATGTTGAGGTCTGTTATTTATTTATTTAGTTATTTCCTTCCTTATTTTTTCGTGTTGCAAATAATTTCCACAAATTCGTTGAGCTACGCTAACATGTTCGGGGCATACTTTAGTGCAAAGACCAACCAACTCCTCTGACGGAAGCACACCTGTGAGAGACACAACCTGACTGTGTGAGGGTCAGAAATCTAGACTACGTACGATAACGTTCCTCCACACACATGTTAAAATCCTCTCTTCCACACACTGCCGGTCACAACAAACAAAAGGATTATCATTCCACACGAGGACAGTACTATTGCACAACTTCATTTAGTCCCTACATACAACTGGATTCATTTTAAATGACACCTTAAAAGAGAGAGAGAGAGAGAGAGACAGACAGACAGAAAGAAAGAAAGAGAAAAATGCATAAAATCAAATGAGTGTATTTTGCATGGAGTCGTGCCCGGCGACTCACCGCCGGTCTCAGGGTCGGAGGGAGAACGCTAAGCACAGGCTGTGTGCTCCTAACACAGCGCTCGCCTCAGGACACAAAGCCGAGCTGATCAAAGTCAAAATTCAGAGACTCAAAAGCTTATTCCGTTCAGTCTAAACAACAAAAAGCACCTTGTTTTAGCTTGTGTGTGTGTGTGTGTGTGTGTGTGTGTGTGTGTGTGTGTGTGTGTGTGGGGAGGGATGAGATTTACTTGTTCATCAGTGGACACCCTGTGGTAATGCGAGACAGCCATTTCTGGTTCATACAAGGAGAAAATTTAACAACACGTATACACATACAGACGCAGACGCAGACGCAGGCTTTTGCCCTAAGTGCTGTGGTAAAAAGAGCATCTCTAGAGAGTCTGGGAAACAGACAATCCTGTTTCATGGGAATTCTCACATGTAGGATAAGTCGCGCTTTAACTTTTTAACACTCTGAGAGTCTCAGGTTAGGGCGTGAGAGACCCGCTGCACAGACTCTCTCTCTCTCTCTAACACACGAAGAGAGAGAGAGAGAGATGGAGTTTCAGCGGGTACAGGCGGGCTTAACTGAGTGCCAGCCTCAAACCATAGAGAGTGTGAAAGAAAGAGGACGCAAACCATGATCCATAACGTAACAGAACCTGCTCTGCCCAAGTGCTCTTTAATTCAGACACGGTAGGGCGGGGCCTGATGCCGTCTGCTCTACCAATGAATAACTACAGACATCTGTGCGCATTAGCACCCTGGCCTCAGCCGGCACTGGGCTACACTGACACGCGACACACAGAGGTAATACACGTCACAGTCAGTGAAGTCAGAAGACTCCACTAACGCAGAGAGTGTTAGGGTGTGGTTAAGGACCCAGGTAAGTGTGTGAGCGTCCCGGGGGTTTGAGACCAGCATTTAAACCACAATTACACCGACTCACTTTATTCAGCTCTCTCTCTCTCTCTCTCTCTCTCACACATGATGCATATTAAAAAAGAGAGTGAGTTAACACTGCTACAAAACCAGAAGAGTGCCTGCAGTGGATTATACTGACTTCTGTCCTTTATTCACCTGATACAGAAGGGATAGTGAAACCAGACAGACTTTAATACCGATCGCACGCACGCACACACACACAACACACAGTCCTCTCACTGACAGTTGATGGCGGGGGGGGGCAGAAATGAGTGTGTGGTGGTCTTGATTTTAGCCTATAAACTACAATACCATTAGACTGCCTCCCTCTACAGGGGGCGCCACTGTGGGACACGCAGCAGTCGGACTGGGCAGACTCTCCCTTCCCCACCGCCCCGTGAAGAACGAGATCTCCAACGCGTGCGCACCTCATGTCTCCATTTCAACAGCTCGTCACTGATTGGCTACGCGTCCCCTGGCGCTGCTACTGCAGGAACACCGCGTGCTGCTGTCGAGTTCCGCTTTAGACGCGTCTCTAATACTGGAGGCGAAATTTAAATAAGTTTAAATAACTTATTAACAGTCACGGATCTGAGATGAGATGAACGGAGGGGCGGAAAACGAAGGAGAGTTTGTAGTTTCTTTTTTTTTTTTTTTTCCTTTTTTGTATGCATGCAAAAAACTGTGCGCGTTGATTCGCGCTTACATTGCTGTGTAGCGAAGGACGAACGTCAGAATGGCGGTTTTTTTTATTGCACTCACTTGTCTTCCTTCACAACGGTCTTTCCTTCCTCACGCGACGGGAAAACACACACAGGAGAAAGTCAAGTCCAATGTTCTTACTTACATAACGAGGGCAAAGTTAGTTCATTCACAATGCCCTTCCTTCACAGGTCTTTCAAACACGTCAAGACCAGAAATCATTTTTATTAGTGTAATTTTAGTCGATCTCAGCGACCGGAACTGGATGTAAAAGCTTTGAGCCTTTTCAGATTCGACTATGCCGGAATGAAGCCATCTTAGGCCAACAGGCGAGGGGATCAATCGTGTCGGATTCAGCTGGGGGAGGGACTGGGGCGGAAAGGGGGGGGGGGTAGACAAAAATACCAAAGATAAAGACCATGTCCTTTGAAAAACGGGGTTTTGCTGTCATCTCCATCAGATGTTCCCATGTGAGCTAACTGCAAAGTTCTACTGTTAGCATAACACACGCCACCCTGTTCATCACAATTCCATTTACACACACTGCACATACTAATACTGGTATCAGGCCTCAGAACCGATGGGCTTTTCAGTCCCCCAAATAAATAGCCACACCCCCTCCCCCACCCCCCCTTTCCAAATAACATCTCTTCACAGAGGCTCAAAAAAAAGAAACATTAAAAAAGAAAAGTGTTGGAAAAATGAAGTGCTGACATAGATTAAAAAGGATTAAATAGAAAAAAACGCATCCACAAAGTGATCCCGTTCTGCCTGGTGCGTCTAACAGCGCGCCCCAGAACCTATCAGCATGTTA
>NC_044503.1:1981207-1996207 GCF_902362185.1 Chanos chanos | reverse complement strand
TTACAATTACTAGCATTCAATTATGGGGAGATCATTTTGTTAACCGTTAGCTTGTCCGGATTAGCGAACTATGTTTAGTTAGCATGTTAGCAAACCCAATCTGGGATTTCGTATTGAACAGAAAACGTTTCAAATACTCACGGGTTCACCTGTCCTTTTTTTCATGTTTGATAGAGTTCATAGGAGCAGTTCATTCGGGAAATACTTTGGCAGGGAAAATCCGAAAATACCAATCCTTAATCTTTGGCTATCAAGCTACACAAATGCGTTCCTTTCAATTGACAGACGACACTGGCCTCCAATCCACATTCCCGTTTGAGGCTGTGCACGTTATTGTCGTAAATGGATGGCGTGATCGCTTAACTGCGCTGTAACTATTTCGCAAACGCTCTACGAATAGCAGATACCCGTAACTTCCACAAGTGATCGCAAATGGTAGTCCAATAATTGGTCAGAAATTCCTTACAGACTGTAAAAGTGTTTGGAGCCGCTATGGTTCCCTTTAGTGTTGGGTAATAAGGTATTTTAATTTTATACATAATATTGGATACGTAAATCCTAACCATAGGTTATAAATAGATTATTTTCTGCTGTTAACACACAATTATCCATAGATGGGGTGATCCAGGGTATTTGGCTTCTGTGGAAAAACGATTCATTGCTACTGAGATGCCGAGAAATCATTGAGAAATCACACATACCTAAGAGATGTGTCACACGTAATCATAAACACTTAAAACAAACAAAAAAAAGCTACTTAATTCACGGTCCTGCTGTTGTAAAGGGAGAGGCTATACCTGTGTCAGTCCTTTACCAGCACTCAAATTTATTAAAAAACAAACAAACAAAAAAAAAAACAGATTAAAAAAAAATTGAATAATGTTTTGTATGTAAAGCCATGAGAACGCAGTCATCCCTTTTAAGTACGTTAATAAGGAAACAACTTACCTTTTGCATTTTTACTCCTTCCAGGCATGTCAGAACTGTTCCATTTGGTGAAATAATGTAAACCATTATAACCATTTTAATAAGTAAACCCGACCTGGAAGTAACTGGTTCAGCATAAATGAAGACACATTATGGAGTGGTGGAGTGACCTGTCGACCTGGCTGTTGGTGTTCTAGTAAAGCCAACATGAAGTATTCAGAATCTTTAGAGTCAACACTTCCACAGAGGGGTTTTTTTATGGACTGACGATAAATTATTAAAACGAATGACCCAAATGTTGTATCAGGTGACCCAAACTACGGCGGCAGAATTCCACATGTTAAGTTACCCAAGTCGGCTTTAAAATCTCATTCAGTTCATGAATCCATGAGACGCGATTTCAGGCATCGAGAGGAAAGGCTGGAATGTTTTGCATCCACCGCACATGCACCAAACGAAAAACACTAATGCCTACTTTCTGCACCTCAGATCATGGAATACACAGTTAGTTAAGTGAACGAAGGACAAAGCACCATGTGAAGATTACAGAACCAATGTTCGACTGCTCCACACAGAAACCACGGTATTACTCATGAGCTTGATCTGTAAAGAACCTGCTGTAAATGCGTCAGTTTGGTATAAACTGTACACTACACAAAGTTGTCAAGCCTAAATTTGTTGACCGTTTTACATAGTCACTGAAAACTGGGTGGTGTTTTGATAAGACTGTAAGAATTACTTTAAAACACATTTCTCACGTTCTTAAAAAAAAAAAAAAACCTACCCCAAATCAGTGTTTCTGACTACTGCTACATTCCAGATCTGCCTCCAGAAGTTACCATACAGCGACCACTTGTGCGTGTGCATGTGTGAGAGAGAGAGAGAGAGAGAGAGAGAGAGAGAGAGAGCGAGCGTGGTATTAATTGTCCTATTTACTGTGTTTGACTTTTCCCTTGGAAACAAACCTGTTATTCTGAGTCATGCCAAAACATAATGACTTACGGGACACGTCAGCACGACCAGTGAGGTTTTCCATTTAATAATCAAAGATTACAATTCACATCTGCGTTAACATGCAGTTCATGTCAAGGCATTATTACACACCACCTCAGGTTCACATGAGTCAAAAAAAACCCCAAACAAAATGAGGATACGCAGCACTCTACATGCAGCTGATGGAACACTCTGTTACTCCGAAATCAAAAAGAAAAAAAACAACAAAAAAAAACAATCTGTTCTTGTCGACCGTTAACAGTAAGTTTGGTTTTATTCGTCATTCCAACAGAGCTTGATAAAAGGCAAACAGGGGCTTCATGTGAGTGAGTGTTGTCCGAAGGGCTTCCACTGTGTGTGTGTGTGTGTGTTGATTCCAAGAAGGCATTTTTGTTATCACAGTTTAGCCAAACATAAGGCATTTTCAAAACTAACCAAACACATGTTATTTCTACAATAAATTCCTACACTCTGATACTCCAGCAAATATAACCCAATAAAAGAGGAGGTTACGCTAGCGACATACGTTTAAAAACCATTCCAGCCTCAGCCTCACGGGGAAACGGATCTGTTTTTAAACAGTCCAGACCCTACACTGGTGACACATCACATACCTCACAAATTATTATGACATGAAATGATTGACAGGACACAATGTGCCTACTTTGCTCATGTTTTACAGGCAACCAGAAAAAAAAAAAATCAATTCACATCAGAACTTAATCCACCCCCCACCCCAACCCCCTCCCCCCTCCAGTCCTCCCCAAAAAACAAGCAGGAGAGAAGTGTGTGTGTGTGTGTGTTTTAAGTGGAGAGGGGGGAAACTATGAGAAATTTGCCCTTTGAAATGTCGGCCCGCCGATGGGACCGGTAAAAGCTGAGCTCTGATTACAGCCTTTCCTTTGGTATCTCTGCATTTTCCACATCAGCCAAGACCACTGGGACCCCAAACATCTCCGGCAGAATTCCGGCCCGTTGCTTAGTGTGGGGAAATTCCCCGGAAAAAATCCAAGGAGAAGCCGGAAGATCAGGACATACTGATTCCTCACCATCCCTTTTCAGAGGGCTGGATCACATGATCAGCATCCGAAATATTTCACTTCCAAACAGATATATTTATACAGTAACTCTTACACTGGTAGAGGAGAAAAACAAACAAACAAACAAACAAAAAGAGACAGCTGAAAAAAAATCAGGACCAGAAAAAAGAAGAAAAACACGACAATGACAAAAGGAATGTCATCTAGAATGTCAAACTTCTGGAAAACTTCTAGAATCACCACGGAAACAGCATGGAGGTATCATAAAGACAGCAGCACAACACGCAGGAGCAAAGCGGAAATAAACAGAGGGAGAGGAAGAGAGAGAGAGATTGAGAGATTGAGAGAGAGAGACAGAGCAGAGGCATCCCGGTGTGATGTCACAGGTTCTGGCAACACTGCAGTTTGTTGCCTCTCTGCCCGTCAGTGGTGGGCGGGACGCTGATGTCCACCACGTTGTTGCCGGGAGACTCGTCATGCGCAGATCTCTCAGCGATCTGCTTCTGTGATACAATCCGATAGATTTCTGCAAACCAAGAGACTGGGTTTACTCTCCTGACCCCTTGCATCACCGTTAACAGCAAAGAATATGAAACTGAAACTGGTAACACTGGTCACCTTAATCCCTAAACACACACACACACACACACACACACACACACAGAGCATCTCTGTCCAAACACTTAAATACACACACAGCGCTCTATAAACACACACATACACACACACACACACACACACACACACACACACACAGCGCAGCTCTGTCCAAACACTTAAATACACACACAGCGCTCTATAAACACACACACACACACACACACACACAGCGCTCTATAAACACACACATACACACACAGCGCTCTATAAAGACTGTTTCTCACCTGTGAGGATGTTTTTAAACGCCTCCTCTACGTTTGTGGAGTCCAAGGCTGACGTCTCGATGAAGGACAGGTTGTTCTTCTCTGTAAGAGAGCGTGTGAAAGGGTTAAATCATCAGCACAGGTGAGCGTGAGTCCACACCAGACTGCCGTCCTCCTGTAAAGCTCTTCCCCGTGCTCGCGTTATGAAGCGGAGTTATTAGTGGTGAAATAAAGGCGGGTTACGGACGGGGGGCTTCCTGTCGGCCGTTACCTGCGAAGGCTCGAGCCTCGTCGGTGGGCACCGCCCTGAGGTGACGCAGGTCGCTCTTGTTTCCCACCAACATGATGACGATGTTGTTGTCAGCGTGATCACGCAGTTCCTTCAGCCAGCGCTCCACGTTCTCATAGGTAAGATGTTTAGCGATGTCATAGACCAACAGGGCGCCCACCGCACCACGGTAGTACCTGTTACACACACACACACACACACACACACACACACACACACACAAACAAACACACACACACACACACACACACACACACAAACACACACACACACGCGCGCACACACACACACACACACAAACACACATGCGCACGCAAAGACTATGTTTATTATAATAATCAAAGAAATGAAAACAAAACTGAGGTCAGAGGTCAGAGTGTTTCAGGAGAGTGTCATTCCTGTATTCCAGTTCTAGTCTAACACATCTGACAATAATATTCAGAAACTCATCAACAGATTCATGACATAAATCATATGATTTAGAAGTTAAGGGAAGCAGAGATGACATGAATCATATGATTTAGAAGTTGATGATTTAGGTCGAGATGGTGGAGCTCTTCATATCACACTGCGTCTCATTCTGAACAATCCTCACTATCGAATGTCTCCATATTGATGATGGTTTAGTACTGAGTGTGAGTGTGTGTGTGTGTATACACTCACGCTGAGGTGATGGCTCTGTATCTCTCCTGTCCTGCTGTGTCCCAGATCTGAGCCTTGATGGTTTTGCCGTCCACTTGGATGCTGCGAGTGGCAAACTCCACTCCGATGGTGCTCTTACTCTCCAGGTTAAACTCGTTCCGTGTGAAACGGGACAGCAGGTTACTCTTCCCCACGCCGGAGTCTCCGATCAGCACCACTGATGTAAAACACACACACACACACATAAACACACCTCTGAGCATTAAAGCATCTGCCATGGGGCAATCAGTTATCATCTCTCAAAACACAAACCACTTAATACAACCATCACCTTAAAACCTGAGATCCCGACATTGCCAGAGAGGAGCCGCGGACTTTTTCCAGAATACTCTACACATTCACCATGTTAAGAGAGACCAAGCACAGCCACCCAGAGATACTGCTATGCCCACTATCACTTAAAACTGCCAGAGATTCTAGAACTAGGCCATTGTCCCAACACAGAGAACAATATTATTCACCCATGAAAGCCAGAGAGATGGCAGTTTTGAGGAAGAGAGAGGGCTGATATGCAGGGTCCAGTCATCACCTGTACACTCTTTGGTTCCTCTTTCCCTTTCCAAACTCTAAATGAGTGGTAACAAATGCCAGTCTTAGATGGCTGGTGCCTTCAAGTTCTCATATTACATTTACAGTCTGTTACCCATCAGGGGCTTCCGAACCAGATTCAAGGATTATCAGTCCGTCTGTTTTTTTAATGACAAATGCTGAGATAACAGCAAGACTTGAACATTCACCAGCCTTCCAGGAACTTATTTAGACACCCCTTTTCTGAAACACCCACTCAACTACTCAGTAACTGCAGGACATACAGTATAAACAGCTCAGGATTCAGACAGTGGGGAAACTCCAAATGCAGAGGTCCTCAATCTTTCCCTCGCCGACCGGACCTAAAATGATTGACAGACCTTGAAAGCTCAGCCTGTCAGTGCGCTCATGAGGCTGACTCAGTGACTGGGAGAAACGAAAGACTGACACACACACACACACACGCACACACACACGCCTTCCTCCTTACACACCAGTCAGTATCACTGACAAATGTGCCGGGGCAAAAAAAAAAAAATAAAAAAATAACCGCTCCGAGTGCTTCGACAGCAGAATCTGACGCTCAACAGAGGTATATTTACATTCATAAATGTCAAAGTATGCATTATGTCAGGGCAAAAACTGTTCAACTAGATTCAGGCTCAGATTCAGATCATCCGAAGCCAAACGATCTCCGATATTTAGGTAAAGAGACGAATTAGTTGCCCGGCTACCAGAGTTTTTCTTCTTTTTAGTAGGAAGTTCTTCCCCACGCGGCGCTGCTGGCTCGCGGATCGAAAAGCCCCTCTTGACCATCATGTGATTTTAGAGCAAAGGGGACAGTGACTATCTCGTCAAACGGTGAATCCCCTAGACGGGATGTAGGCAGACGTGAAACGTAACGGCTCACAGTTCCACGATGGAGAAAACAAACATCTCTATTCTGTCGCAATATGAGAAATCTGAGACTGGAAATCCGTGAGAAACAAACAAACAAACAGCCCCAGCTGTCGGGGTGTGAGCGCCTCATCTCTCGCGCTCTGTCACTAGACTGCTTAATGCTTAATCGCAACGCTAGCTGACATGCTATTAAGCCGCATCTTAGATGTCACGATAGCACAAAGTTAGATCATTTTCTTTTAACAGACTTCATAGCCAAGAGTCAGGCATCTGGGGAGTTTAAAACGCTTAAAGTTTCAAAAGCCACCTGGAAAGGCATTTCACTTACATTAGGCACAGTGACAAATAATATTGAACTTAACCGACAATTCTATGCTTGCTATCGAGATACCTGCTACGGCCTAGCGCTATAAGAAACACTTATCTTTCTATATCTTTATGAAAGATGTAATATACATGCTTACCATTTTAAAAGGCATTTATATTGAAATTTTAAGAAATCATACTGAGGCTACATCCATGGAAGAACAACTCCACAGTTAGAACAAACTTTGTGTAAAGGACTGGGGCGCAACAGATTAATGTAACTACTTACAACACTGCATTAAAGGTTGTCAGCACGAAAAAGTAGTTAACACGGAAGAGTTACTATAAAACAAAGAGGGGATCTCAAACACGTAAATAAAGTCGGAAAGACTCCTCGCATTGCGTTTTTACATAAATACGCTATGCTAACATACACACTGTTCAAATCAGGCACAGCATACTAGACTCACTTGTTTACGTTGAGGACTACCAACGTCTGACCGTTATTCATATACGCAACTGGTCTGCACTAGTAAATTACGCTACTGTAACACACCAGAAATTCATCTTTAATAACAGCCGTTAGATTACCGGAACGCTCTGCGCTTTGTGTACGCTAGTTAGCTCGTTTAGCTTAAGGCTATAACATTTGCTAGCTAGGATTACTACCACGCACCCTTTGTCAAAAATAGACAGAACAAAAGCGAGACAACGGGTTTGTGAACAAATATGGGGGCGTGTGTCGATTTGTCTAATACTAACTGAAAATTCTGACACGGAAAAAGAATTTAAGTGGGGGGGAAAAAAATCACTCAGGTCCAGCTGGCCGACCAGCCCGTGAGCAGGCTAACCTTGCTAATTGGCACAGTCCCGTTACCGCTAGTTAGAGCCATCATACTTCCTCTTAATTCTTCATCTAAAACCAAATCGATGCATTTGTAATATTGACATTCTAAATATTACTAGACTCACGGACCTTTAAATAAGTAGTCATATTCGTCGTCACGGGTTCCCATATTGGAGTTTTTCGTTGTCTAAACAGTTAATGTAACCAGAGCAAAGGCTATCTCCCAACTGCGACCGACAGGAAACCAAGACAGCGTCAGTGGGTTGGCCTAAGGTGGGTACATTTGATAACCGAAGTTTGCTTCAGCCGATAGAAAATGGTTTTGTTTAACTGATGGATAAAAAGACCAATCATATTCACATTAATGTAATGTGGGTGTGGACATAAAGTGTGAAAAATGTGGTATACCTCAAAACAAGTTTTTTTGGGGGAAAAAAGTGTATCCTGTCATCTGATTTTGGCTAGAGGCCTGGGGGATGAAAAACAAGATCTATACAAATTGTGAAGAACATTTCTTTTATTATGAATTTTCTGTTCAACATAGAGCTTGTTGATCATGTTTGTGCAAACTGATGTTATCCTTGTCACTTTGACTCTTATCCAACAGGTATTCTGGGTATTCCAGTATCATATCTGATTTGGCCTCTGCTGTTTCATGAACAACCAATCCTACAGCTAGCCAAGGTTAACAGAAAGCCTAAGCTGAAGTCAAATTGTGGAAAAACTTCTGCTGTTTTGATTTAGGATTTACAGCTGAGGACCTTTCTCTCTCTCTCTCTCTCTCTCTCTCTGTCTCTCTCTCTCTGTCTCTCTCTCTCTCTCTCTTTCTCTCTCTCTGTCTCTCTGTCTCTCTCTCTCGCTCTCTCTCTCTCTCTCTCTCTCTCTCTCTTCCTCTCTCTCTCTCTCTCTCTCTCTCTCTCTCAAATATTATGGCATTTGTCCTAAACTGGAAAAAAGAAGGGGGAACAGGTGTTATGTACAACCCCCCCCCCCCCCCCCCCCCCCCCCAAAAAAAGCCTTTTAGGCAAATTTAATGAGAGGACAACAGACACCACTGCAAAATGTTCATTCTGTTTTTGTGGTATACTGTCCTCTTTATTAGACAGGAGGTTCTTTTTTTCCTTTCCCTGACTGTTCGGAGATGCTGCTGTCCATCATGTTCTGGGGCAACTTGGATTTAGTCTTCTTTCTCTGTGAAAAACGTTGTGTACAAGTACAAAAACATTGAGGGGACACCCACCACCCCCTACTTCCCATCCGCCAAAAAGGAATTTTCCATTGATTCTTTTTTTTTCTATTGTATTTTATTGTTCTAACACAAGGCTCTGTTCAATGCTTCATGAATCAGAGCAATGACATGAAATACAATCATCTTCCATCAAAAAAGACAGTGCACCAATGGATGAATGGGGGTGTCTTCTGCGTCAAGTGAAATCACTCATATAGAAGGAGGGTGCAGAGAAGCACGACTCAGCGAATGTGTTAGACCAGACGTGTTAGTGGAGGCAGTTGATGTTGAAGAGCATACTCTGCGTTTCCATGGTGACTGAGGTGTTTCTTCCAAAGTCGGATACTCATCCCCTCCTTCCCCCCGCATCTGACGACAGTGGGGTTGAGTCAAAGTGTTCACCTGAGGGAGAAACGTCACAAGAGGCAACGGATCAGGGACACACTGAAAGTGTCTCTGAAAGTGTACAGCAGGTTTGCCAAAAGCTATGATGCATAGCTGGCCATCTCAAACTGGAGAAAAGAGGGGGACATGCTGAAATCAGTTTCATATGAGTGTGTACAAAGCCTCAGAATTTGGACAATGATCATGAGTGGTTAGCGGTTTCTCTATAGTGATCCATTTCTGTATCTATGTCGTCCAGTGCACGGTTACAGCAATAACTGCCAGAACGTTACACAAATTAGTGCTGTCCTCAGGTTAACGTCTTATTTTATAATTCTAACAATCTACTCGATCCGATCTCACCAGTTTCTCTGCCTTGGTCAGCCACTCTTTACTTGTCTTAAACACGTCTATCAGGTCCTGCCTCCGTTGGTCTACTCTCGCTTCCTCATTTTGCAGCAAACCATTCAGCACGGCCTTCAGGTGTAGAAAGTCAGCCTGGAGGTTCCTCTGCACGTTGTTGTGTCCACAGGCCTGGCTGCACCTGAGCAGATCTGCCTGAAGGTGGCGCTGTACTCGAGTGAGATCTTGCTGCCTCCTCCTCAAACTCTCTATAACACAGGCTCGCTCTGAGTTCTGTATCTGAATGGTTTGTCTGAAGGTTGAGAGCAAAAAACCACGATTTCTTTTTACCTTTAACTGTCTCTCCGTTTGTTCTCAATTTCTGTAAAACTTCGCTGTTAGAAATTCTTTTGTTGAAATGTTCAGATACATTTAACAGCTCTGAAGACCAAACCCGGGCCCATCTCTGTTTTTTCTTGTCTCCTCCAAAAGTACGAAAAAACTCACAAAGAAGCAATGGAAACTACTCAGTGGACATGACGCGTTCCACTGACTCTCATCAAATGTAAACATCGGGCTTCAAACGCCTTTAACTCGGTTTGACCGGATAATTAAAGAAAAGTTTTAGGTGCTTAGTCAGCAGTTCATGGTAGTGTGAATCAGTGTTTTCCTCCCTCTGAAAATGCAGTATTAAACTGAACAAGTGCAGTTATTACTTCAGATAAGTATTTGTGTAACCACAGCCCTGATAAAATGGACACTAGCACAGGCTGTAATACCTGAGGTCCTTAATGGTTTCTCTCAGCTCTCGTTCACAGTTCACTGATTTCTCCTGGTCATAGGCAGCTTTGCTCCGCTCTTCTCTTAGCTTCTTATTCAGCGAAAAAACTGACGACAAAGTTACACACCGCAGCAGCACGTGACAAAATTGTGACAGAACTCAAATACAAGACTTAAGACTTAAGCATTAAAGGCAAAATAAAAACAGTGTATTGATTGGTCCGTGCCACGAGACGATGTGTTTCAGCCAATCAGTGATAGGCTGCTCACCTTGACTTTGTAGCTCCTGCTCATCCAAGCATGCCTTCTGGACAGCTCTCTCCAGTTTCAGTTTTTCCTCTTCAAGTTCCTTCCGATGCACGGACTCAGCTTTGCCTAAAGCATCACGCAAGGCTTCTGTCTTCTCTCTGGAAGCCTCCAGGCTCAGCTGCGTCTCTCGGGTTGAGTTTTGATACCTCTCCTCCATGGCTTTGAAAGACTGGAACATTCTAGTCATCTTTTCACTCTGTTCCAGTTTCTGCTTGTCCAGACGTTGTTGCTGGATCTCCGCTGCTTTTACCTGAGTCTTAGTGGTCCTCAAAACATCTTTCAGTGATTGAATCTGCTTTTCAGAGTGCTTGAGCTTATCTTGGAGGGCCAGGACCTTCTCGTCTGAAGCTGCAAGGCTATGCTTTGTAGACTGAAGTTCCTCCTTGGTAGAGCAGAGGTTCTGCTCCAAGGACAGAACCTTGTCCTCACATGCCAATTTCTCTTGTTGGAGAGACGAAAGCTTCCGCTCCAATGTCGTAACTGATTGTTGTAAGTTGACAGTGTTCCTTTTGGAGATCTCAAGATCTTTCTTCATGGACTGTGTTTTTTCCTCACACAGCTGTTGACTACAGCGGAGGACAGCAATTCTGCTCTCAGAGTTCTGTAAGCTCTGGCTGAGTGATTGAACGTTTTCTTGAGATGCAGCAAGGTCCTGTTCGAGATCCAGAACTTTCCCCTCGGAGACCTCCAGTCTCTGTTGCAGGATCTGGATCCTCTTAAGGTTACTCTGCGTGTCCTGAACATGTTTTCCGGAGGCCAGAACGCTGTGGCTCAATGACATGGCCTTCTTCTCCGTTTCCTCCAGTTTCTCCTTTAAAACCCGTTCTCTCTCCTCAGAGAGCCGGAGTTTCTGCTCCAGGCCGATCTTGGAAGTCTTGTGCTCCTGCTCCAGAGAGTGCAGAGACAGATGGAGGCCTTTGACGGTGGTTTGGTGTCTCATTTGGATGTCTTCCAGCTCCATCCTCAGAGCCTGGACCTCGGACAGCAGGCATAGCCGGTCTGAGGAGGTCGAGTAACCCTCCCTGTCATCCTTCGTTCGGACAAAAGATGAATGCAATAACATGAAAAGGAAACACTCTCATTAATGTGTAGAAATGTGTGGTCCCCTTCTTCCATTGCATGCCTGCACCTGAGAGACAAACTGTCTTCATTTCTGAACATACAAAATATGTTTTATTTTCGTTTGACTGTCCAGATGCCAAAATCATTCAAAGTGACAACACCTTTTCTTCCTTACACAGACTGTACATTCACAGGTAATCGCTATCTCTCGGTTACAAACTATTAACTGGAGAATGATGACCGCACATTGCATCAGTAATCAGTCTCAGTTTGATTATGCCACAGTGAGGTATAACAAATGACTTCTGACTGAATCAGTTTCAGTCACAGCGCAATTATTGAACAGAAGTATGAATTGATTGGAACTGACTCACACCGTGTCCTTACTAAAGCCCGGTTTTGGGAGAAGACTTTGATGTGAAGCGACACGCAGAAGAGCGTCCTTCGTCACGTGCTCCTCTTTCTGACCACCAGATCCCTGTGAAGCAGCTTCGGACAGCTCGGTCAATGTTGTCTCCAGTATTTGCTGAACATACAACACGTACGTTAAATAGATGCATATGGTATTGTTCACGCACTAATTTCAACGAAGCAAAGAAATATGGTTAAGAAATGCTAATTCATTGCTTTACAGCAGTCTGCTTACATAGGTAAATAATACATTTAAAAATGTTTACTTTCGTTTTCGATGTGAGGAACAGGTCTGATCCCATTTCCTGCGCAGTCCCCTGCCTCTCTGTCTCGGACTGGAGTTGCGCCATAACAGAGCTAGAGACATCTGATACTGAAGGGTGAAGAATTTATCGTTTTTTAAAAAATCTTTCGGTACACAGTGTATTGAGTTTGACTTATATGAATGTTTAACTGATATGACAAGATAAACGGAGTTTTTAGCCTACCGCTGGTTTGGCTCTCCCAGTCACTGAGAACTTCAGACAGAGGCGTAGAACTCTCTGTTTCCATTTGCATCTTTGAGACCAGGATGTGGGAGTAACTCATTAATTTATATCGTGTTGCCCAGTTTTTTAAATCGCCATCAAAGAACGTCCCGTCAATGGCTTAATTTAGGGTTAGAGATCTAGCGATGGAACCTGGTTCCTACCTTATTCAAAGGTACCCACGTGTCGCCCTTATCCATGGTCCTGACGTTAGCAGAGGCGTCTAAGTGCTTTAACCATTCGTAAGGTAATTAACATGAACTGATTAATGTGGGCTAATTACAATTAAGCATTGGCCCGACTTCCTAGCAGCCTATTAGACAAGAATAGCAAACAATTAGGCCTACTGCACGTACAAATCCAAAAACAGCCACCGTATTCAGTTCGTTTGTCGTTTTGGAATCATGGACCTGTATAGAACTTGCGTCATTGGTCGTCACTATAATATTAAATAGACGATAATAGATATTACAGTATTTACAGAATGAACTCGAATGCCTCTTTATTGTGTCAGCCAACAGCATTCTCTCTCTCTCTCTCTCTCTCATTCTTTCACTCTCTCGTTCTCTCTCTTATTGTAAAGACTAAAAATGAAATTATCAAGTGCATATTATATTTCGACGCACATAAAATTCAGATCGAAATTCATGTTAAATCATGCTTACTCTTTATTTGAGGAACTCTCGTTTCGAGAGGAAACACATCGTACACATACGTACACAAACACAGCCCAACTGTCGGAAGAATACACTATTGATAAACCTGCAATGTACAATAACACGCCCTGCAAAGACTGAGATTACACTGTAGGGTAGGGTGACTCAGCCAAGGTTTATGAATACAATAAAACACAGCTGCATCTCATCAAACATCTGGAAGATTATAGTGTGGAACTTAATCATTTCTTGATAGCAAATTGCTAAAAAAAAATTAAAAAAAAAGGGAAAAAAAGAGGAAGAAGAAAAAATAAAAAAACACAACCAAACAAAACTTAAATAATAATAAAAAATCTTCCATTCACATGGAAAATATAGTAATATATCTTTATAGATGTATTTATATGTCTATATACATATTCTCTGGCGCACAATAAGCTGAAAATGATGTGAAATAAATAAAATAGTGCTAGAATGTTTTTGTTTTTTGTAATGGTACAATGATTAATAAGGCAACTGAAATAGTTACATCTCCACTACACGTTATAAATATATTGCTTGCTTAAGTCCTTTCAGAAACAGCAATCAATAATCAATAACAACTGTCCACGGTACGTGATTAGTGACGAGGAGTATGCCAAAACAGACACGACAACATTGTTTTTCATCACGCACACACACTCACACATACACACACACACACAAACATACAGATACACAAAGTCAGTCTCGATGTCTCTCTCTCTCTCTCTCTCCCATACACACACGCGCGCGCACATAAAGCACAAACACGGGCACCGACGATCGATGAAAGTCTATTTCATCCGAACGCATGAGAGGCCAAATGATCGTTTTAAGATGACATCCTGGTTCTGTGATGCAGACCAAACTTCATAAACCGTGTAATCCCATGATTGTTATGGTAAGCCATAAAGTGCTCCCAAAGGAATAATCTAACGATTACAAAAGAAATGAAAAACAAAACAAAACAAATCAACTTTTACTGCAAACCCTGATCATTTCCTGACCTTCGCCTGGGGTTCCACTCTTTTGCAATTTGAAGTGTCTCTACTTCAGTCAGGAGATTTTACTTGCGGAAGTAAAAACAGTGTACAACAAGAAAACACCCCAGGGAAGATAACTGTGGAAAACCATTCCTATACAGGTTATTAGTCCACATTGCTTATGTACTGTTATATGACATAAGCATACTTGCTCTACCATCTATGGCCATCTATGCACCACAACGAAAGTGTCAAACAGAAAGAAACCGGGAACGGTATTTAGTAATTAATTTTAAGTGACCATTTTTGATTTTTATGGTGACTTGGAAGACGTTCCTCTTAGCTTTTCGGGATTTAAAGCCTGAAAGAATGAATTTTTCTTAGTATCAGAACGTTCTAGAACAATCCAATTTGTTGGCATGTAGAGTGAATGAGAAAATATAAAATAGCCCACGAAATAAAGACTAAGACTTCTTGAGCATGATTTCTGTGGAAAAAAAGGGAGAAAACGGATTTTTATAAAACACGTCCACAGAATAAAAGTTCTTGCCGTTCTCTGCGTCCTCCACTGTCATGTAACTCCAGACTAAGGGATAACACACCAGCTATGAGGAGTCTATGATGCTTCAAAGTTATAACAAATCGTAACATTGTTACAAATATGTAGCAACTTAAAATCAGTGTATGAAATATTTGAATGATCAGGCCTCGTCCCAGTACTCTTACATGGGTTCTACTCTCTGTTTCCTTGTCTCCTTTTCTACTAAAGTTATAATTACACCAGTTAGAGTCATGACAGGACTGTGTGTTGAAACAATATCAAAAAAACATCACAAGTATTTCACGCAGAGTCTTCATCCAAACTGCCGTTTTAGACTGTTAATTAAGAGAGGAAGGTCACA
>NC_044503.1:1963707-1966207 GCF_902362185.1 Chanos chanos | reverse complement strand
TCAGACGAAGAGAGAGAAAGACAGAGAGAGACAGAGAAGGAGAGAGAGAGAAAGAAAAAGCCAGAGAGAGAAGGAGAGAAAGACACAGAGAGTGACAGAGAGAGAGAGAGAGAGAGAGCAGTGAACGCAATAGCTTAGCATAAACCCAAAAGCAGTTTTGTAGATCAAATTCAAATACATAAATGTTACCATCTAAATCTGGTAAACATCCAATGAAAGTTCACAGAGGTTATAGTTCCTTTCAATCCAATATCTTCTGACCTTGAGTCATACTCTCACTGTGACTGGTGTTGCCATAGTAACAGATTTGTCATATGGTGTCATCTGGATCTATTCTTGATACTGCTGTGTTTATTCATATGGACAGAAGATTTTTGTTCGACACTTCAGCAGTGTGATCACGGCTCAGGCACAAGCTAAAAGGAACCGGTCACTTCATTCACACTGTCATGAATAAAGAAAAAAACTTCGGCTAATCAGCTAGATTTTCATTATGAAACAAGATTATGCCAAAACCCCAAATAAAAACACATCACACCACCAGTTTCTCCGTGCCAAAGAAGGCAAATGGACTGGACTCGCTCCCATTTTAGAACATTCAACACCAGCCGCCTGAATCCAGTTAGAGGAGTCGCCGTCTCCTCACAGCAAAAACAAGGCGCTAGACAAATCTGAACAGTGTTGGCACTTTCACGCCCAAGCGGAGCTGGTGAATGGCTGTCAGCCAATCACCTTTGGCGTAGATGACCTCTGACCCTCACTGAACACATGCGACAGCAGCACACCCTATGGTAGGGAGACTCAGGGCTAATGGAAAAGGAGGAGACATTGCTGTGAAGGGAGAGGTGGACAGGTTTCCCCAAAGGACAGACAAGCCCAAGGGCAGCATGCCCCCCCCCCTCTATCTGTCTCTCTTTCTGTCTCTGTCTCTGACAGATTTTTAAAACCTCCAGCGGGTTATTTTATTAAATAATCTTTAATCAGTCTGGCTGCACAGCCAGTCACTCAACATAATCAGAGTACCAAATGACCGAGTACCAAATGACCGAGTACCAAATGACTGTGCAATTTGACAGAAGTCAGAGTCCACTGAGTCTTATCCTCCTCCTGTGTATATTACCATATTACACCCCCCCCCCCCCCCCCCCCCCCCCCCAAACACACACACACTTTTCTAATCAAGCACTTCCGATTCACTCTGCAGACAACAGCAAAAATTCAAATGTACCATAGAGAGAGAGAGAGAGAGAGAGAGAGAGAGAGAGAGAGAGAGAAGATCACACAACAAACTGACTTTTTCATCAGCATCTTCAAAAACACTAGGACTGGTTCCAGTTATAATCACTGCTTTCTGCGAAAAAGGAGTTAAATAAGGAAAAGGAGTTAAATAAGGAGTTACTGCGCGGTTTGTAAGGTCCTGGATGTTGAGGGGAGAGGCGAGTGCTCTCGGTGTTGAGAGTCTACTCCTCATTTAGAGGCAATAACAATGCAATAATTCAGCAGAGAGGAGAAAAAAACCTTGGGGGGGGGGGGGGGCTTTGAAAAGACATGCACCAAAACCGAGAATCGTTTGTGGGCGGGGCTTACCATGTAGTATCCGGGAAGGAGCTTCTGTAAGAACTCCGCCTCCTTGTGCATAACGGTTTTGATGATGAACTCGTCGTCCTTGGTTACGTAGAACACTGAGCCGCTGGCTCCAGGATTGGACAGCTCGATCAGAGGCTCGTTACACAGCGAGTACTGGAGTGAACACACACACACACACACACACATCTTTATATCATTGTGGGGACTTTTATTTTACTGCAACTAAAGATTAATAACCCTAACCACTACCCTAAACAAAGAAAGTCCCCACAAGGTCCTCAGACGTCAGATATTTATATCCTCACGGGGACTTCTGGTTCACACAATGTCAAAGGAACATAGGACAAGAACACCCACTCTCTCTCTCTCTGTCTGTCTCTGTCTCTCTCTCTTTCACTCTCTCTCTCTGTCTCTTTCTCTCTCTGACTCAGATAAGATCACAGCACAGAAAATAAACAAAAACTTGAAGGTGTTCACTATCCACTGAAAATGACAAACATCCTGAAATTCCACCAAACTCTGACATGCGCACACACACACACACACACACACACATCATTTTGTTTTCAAGGGTAAATGAGCAGCTGCTTGTGAGTCCCTTGTGTGTGCGTCCGTGTGTGTGTGTTTGTGTGAGTGAGTGTGTGTGTGCGTTTGTGTGAGTGAGCGTGTGTGTGTGAGCGGGTGACTGAGTGTGTGTGTGTGTGTGTGTGTGTGTGTGTGTGTGTGTGTGAATGTGAGTGAGTGATTGAGTGTGTGTGTGTGAGTGTGTGTGTCTGTGCGTCCGTGTGTGTGTGTTTGTGTGAGTGAGTGTGTGTGTGTGAGTGACTGAATCTGTGTGAGTGTGTGTGTGTGAGTGACTGAATCTGTGTGTGTGTGTTTGTGTGAGTGAGCGGGTGACTGAGTGTGTGTGTGT